>NW_027098800.1:0-248044 GCF_037042795.1 Molothrus aeneus
AATAGAATAACCATGGAAAAGGCAGGAGAGTGGTAAAGTACTGTTTTCTCTAAGTCTGAAGGCTGCCCACCCTGTGCCTGTGTGCTGCAGCTTGCATCTTCGCCTTTGGGAAGCTGCCGCTCGCGGATTCTCCCGGAGGCGAAGAAGCGGCTTCTTCGCACACAGAGCATTGTGGCGAGCGCAGGGAGCTCCTGAGAGCGGTTTGTGCCGAAAGAAGCCCGGGACCGGCACTTAGCTTCGGAGAGCTGCGTATCTGCGTCTTCTGCGTGTTTTGCCGCTCTACACTCAGCAAAAAGCTTTTCCACCATATCTTGCAAGGAGAAACTCTGCCAGGAAAGAAAACATCCAAAATCTTGTTCTAAAGCTTGCACGGGGGTCTGCAAAGAGTTTGGCAAGAATGAAAGGTAGTTGTCCAAAACTCGTTCTTTTCCAATAGAATAACCATGGAAAAGGCAGGAGAGTGGTAAAGTACTGTTTTCTCTAAGTCTGAAGGCTGCCCACACTGTGCCTGTGTGCTGCAGCTTGCATCTTCGCCTTTGGGAAGCTGCCGCTCGCCGATTCTCCCGCAGGCGAAGAAGCGGCTTCTTCGCACACAGAGCATTGTGGCGAGCGCAGGGAGCTCCTGAGAGCGGTTTGTGCCGAAAGAAGCCCGGGACCGGCACTTAGCTTCGGAGAGCTGCGTATCTGCATCTTCTGCGTGTCTTGCCGCTCTACACTCAGCCAAAAGCTTTTCCACCATATCTTGCAAGGAGAAACTCTGCCAGGAAAGAAAACATCCAAAATCTTGTTCTAAAGCTTGCACGGAGGTCTGCAAAGAGTTTGGCAAGAATGAAAGGTAGTTGTCCAAAACTCGTTCTTTTCCAATAGAATAACCATGGAAAAGGCAGGAGAGTGGTAAAGTACTGTTTTCTCTAAGTCTGAAGGCTGCCCACCCTGTGCCTGTGTGCTGCAGCTTGCATCTTCGCCTTTGGGAAGCTGCCGCTCGCCGGTTCTCCCGCAGGCGAAGAAGCGGCTTCTTCGCACACAGAGCATTGTGGCGAGCGCAGGGAGCTCCTGAGAGCGGTTTGTGCCGAAAGAAGCCCGGGACCGGCACTTAGCTTCGGAGAGCTGCGTATCTGCGTCTTCTGCGTGTCTTGCCGCTCTACACTCAGCAAAAAGCTTTTCCACCATATCTTGCAAGGAGAAACTCTGCCAGGAAAGAAAACATCCAAAATCTTGTTCTAAAGCTTGCACGGAGGTCTGCAAAGAGTTTGGCAAGAATGAAAGGTAGTTGTCCAAAACTCGTTCTTTTCCAATAGAATAACCATGGAAAAGGCAGGAGAGTGGTAAAGTACTGTTTTCTCTAAGTCTGAAGGCTGCCCACCCTGTGCCTGTGTGCTGCAGCTTGCATCTTCGCCTTTGGGAAGCTGCCGCTCGCCGATTCTCCCGGAGGCGAAGAAGCGGCTTCTTCGCACACAGAGCATTGTGGCGAGCGCAGGGAGCTCCTGAGAGCGGTTTGTGCCGAAAGAAGCCCGGGACCGGCACTTAGCTTCGGAGAGCTGCGTATCTGCGTCTTCTGCGTGTCTTGCCGCTCTACACTCAGCCAAAAGGTTTTCCACCATATCTTGCAAGGAGAAACTCTGCCAGGAAAGAAAACATCCAAAATCTTGTTCTAAAGCTTGCACGGGGGTCTGCAAAGAGTTTGGCAAGAATGAAAGGTAGTTGTCCAAAACTCGTTCTTTTCCAATAGAATAACCATGGAAAAGGCAGGAGAGTGGTAAAGTACTGTTTTCTCTAAGTCTGAAGGCTGCCCACACTGTGCCTGTGTGCTGCAGCTTGCATCTTCGCCTTTGGGAAGCTGCTGCTCGCCGATTCTCCCGGAGGCGAAGAAGCGGCTTCTTCGCACACAGAGCATTGTGGCGAGCGCAGGGAGCTCCTGAGAGCGGTTTGTGCCGAAAGAAGCCCGGGACCGGCACTTAGCTTCGGAGAGCTGCCTATCTGCGTCTTCTGCGTGTCTTGCCGCTCTACACTCAGCAAAAAGCTTTTCCAGCATATCTTGCAAGGAGAAACTCTGCCAGGAAAGAAAACATCCAAAATCTTGTTCTAAAGCTTGCACGGGGGTCTGCAAAGAGTTTGGCAAGAATGAAAGGTAGTTGTCCAAAACTCGTTCTCTTCCAATAGAATAACCATGGAAAAGGCAGGAGAGTGGTAAAGTACTGTTTTCTCTAAGTCTGAAGGCTGCCCACCCTGTGCCTGTGTGCTGCAGCTTGCATCTTCGCCTTTGGGAAGCTGCCGCTCGCCGATTCTCCCGCAGGCGAAGAAGCGGCTTCTTCGCACACAGAGCATTGTGGCGAGCGCAGGGAGCTCCTGAGAGCGGTTTGTGCCGAAAGAAGCCCGGGACCGGCACTTAGCTTCGGAGAGCTGCGTATCCGCGTCTTCTGCGTGTCTTGCCGCTCTACACTCAGCAAAAAGCTTTTCCACCATATCTTGCAAGGAGAAACTCTGCCAGGAAAGAAAACATCCAAAATCTTGTTCTAAAGCTTGCACGGGGGTCTGCAAAGAGTTTGGCAAGAATGAAAGGTAGTTGTCCAAAACTCGTTCTTTTCCAATAGAATAACCATGGAAAAGGCAGGAGAGTGGTAAAGTACTGTTTTCTCTAAGTCTGAAGGCTGCCCACACTGTGCCTGTGTGCTGCAGCTTGCATCTTCGCCTTTGGGAAGCTGCCGCTCGCCGATTCTCCCGCAGGCGAAGAAGCGGCTTCTTCGCACACAGAGCATTGTGGCGAGCGCAGGGAGCTCCTGAGAGCGGTTTGTGCCGAAAGAAGCCCGGGACCGGCACTTAGCTTCGGAGAGCTGCGTATCTGCGTCTTCTGCGTGTCTTGCCGCTCTACACTCAGCCAAAAGCTTTTCCACCATATCTTGCAAGGAGAAACTCTGCCAGGAAAGAAAACATCCAAAATCTTGTTCTAAAGCTTGCACGGAGGTCTGCAAAGAGTTTGGCAAGAATGAAAGGTAGTTGTCCAAAACTCGTTCTTTTCCAATAGAATAACCATGGAAAAGGCAGGAGAGTGGTAAAGTACTGTTTTCTCTAAGTCTGAAGGCTGCCCACCCTGTGCCTGTGTGCTGCAGCTTGCATCTTCGCCTTTGGGAAGCTGCCGCTCGCCGGTTCTCCCGCAGGCGAAGAAGCGGCTTCTTCGCACACAGAGCATTGTGGCGAGCGCAGGGAGCTCCTGAGAGCGGTTTGTGCCGAAAGAAGCCCGGGACCGGCACTTAGCTTCGGAGAGCTGCGTATCTGCGTCTTCTGCGTGTCTTGCCGCTCTACACTCAGCAAAAAGCTTTTCCACCATATCTTGCAAGGAGAAACTCTGCCAGGAAAGAAAACATCCAAAATCTTGTTCTAAAGCTTGCACGCAGGTCTGCAAAGAGTTTGGCAAGAATGAAAGGTAGTTGTCCAAAACTCGTTCTTTTCCAATAGAATAACCATGGAAAAGACAGGAGAGTGGTAAAGTACTGTTTTCTCTAAGTCTGAAGGCTGCCCACCCTGTGCCTGTGTGCTGCAGCTTGCATCTTCGCCTTTGGGAAGCTGCCGCTCGCCGATTCTCCCGGAGGCGAAGAAGCGGCTTCTTCGCACACAGAGCATTGTGGCGAGCGCAGGGAGCTCCTGAGAGCGGTTTGTGCCGAAAGAAGCCCGGGACCGGCACTTAGCTTCGGAGAGCTGCGTATCTGCGTCTTCTGCGTGTCTTGCCGCTCTACACTCAGCAAAAAGCTTTTCCACCATATCTTGCAAGGAGAAACTCTGCCAGGAAAGAAAACATCCAAAATCTTGTTCTAAAGCTTGCACGCGGGTCTGCAAAGAGTTTGGCAAGAATGAAAGGTAGTTGTCCAAAACTCGTTCTTTTCCAATAGAATAACCATGGAAAAGGCAGGAGAGTGGTAAAGTACTGTTTTCTCGAAGTCTGAAGGCTGCCCACACTGTGCCTGTGTGCTGCAGCTTGCATCTTCGCCTTTGGGAAGCTGCCGCTCGCCGATTCTCCCGCAGGCGAAGAAGCGGCTTCTTCGCACACAGAGCATTGTGGCGAGCGCAGGGAGCTCCTGAGAGCGGTTTGTGCCGAAAGAAGCCCGGGACCGGCACTTAGCTTCGGAGAGCTGCGTATCTGCGTCTTCTGCGTGTCTTGCCGCTCTACACTCAGCAAAAAGCTTTTCCAGCATATCTTGCAAGGAGAAACTCTGCCAGGAAAGAAAACATCCAAAATCTTGTTCTAAAGCTTGCACGGGGGTCTGCAAAGAGTTTGGCAAGAATGAAAGGTAGTTGTCCAAAACTCGTTCTCTTCCAATAGAATAACCATGGAAAAGGCAGGAGAGTGGTAAAGTACTGTTTTCTCTAAGTCTGAAGGCTGCCCACCCTGTGCCTGTGTGCTGCAGCTTGCATCTTCGCCTTTGGGAAGCTGCCGCTCGCCGATTCTCCCGGAGGCGAAGAAGCGGCTTCTTCGCACACAGAGCATTGTGGCGAGCGCAGGGAGCTCCTGAGAGCGGTTTGTGCCGAAAGAAGCCCGGGACCGGCACTTAGCTTCGGAGAGCTGCGTATCTGCGTCTTCTGCGTGTCTTGCCGCTCTACACTCAGCAAAACGCTTTTCCAGCATATCTTGCAAGGAGAAACTCTGCCAGGAAAGAAAACATCCAAAATCTTGTTCTAAAGCTTGCACGGAGGTCTGCAAAGAGTTTGGCAAGAATGAAAGGTAGTTGTCCAAAACTCGTTCTTTTCCAATAGAATAACCATGGAAAAGGCAGGAGAGTGGTCAAGTACTGTTTTCTCTAAGTCTGAAGGCTGCCCACCCGGTGCCTGTGTGCTGCAGCTTGCATCTTCGCCTTTGGGAAGCTGCCGCTCGCCGATTCTCCCGGAGGCGAAGAAGCGGCTTCTTCGCACACAGAGCATTGTGGCGAGCGCAGGGAGCTCCTGAGAGCGGTTTGTGCCGAAAGAAGCCCGGGACCGGCACTTAGCTTCGGAGAGCTGCCTATCTGCGTCTTCTGCGTGTCTTGCCGCTCTACACTCAGCAAAAAGCTTTTCCACCATATCTTGCAAGGAGAAACTCTGCCAGGAAAGAAAACATCCAAAATCTTGTTCTAAAGCTTGCACGGAGGTCTGCAAAGAGTTTGGCAAGAATGAAAGGTAGTTGTCCAAAACTCGTTCTTTTCCAATAGAATAACCATGGAAAAGGCAGGAGAGTGGTAAAGTACTGTTTTCTCTAAGTCTGAAGGCTGCCCACCCTGTGCCTGTGTGCTGCAGCTTGCATCTTCGCCTTTGGGAAGCTGCCGCTCGCCGATTCTCCCGGAGGCGAAGAAGCGGCTTCTTCGCACACAGAGCATTGTGGCGAGCGCAGGGAGCTCCTGAGAGCGGTTTGTGCCGAAAGAAGCCCGGGACCGGCACTTAGCTTCGGAGAGCTGCGTATCTGCGTCTTCTGCGTGTCTTGCCGCTCTACACTCAGCAAAAAGCTTTTCCACCATATCTTGCAAGGAGAAACTCTGCCAGGAAAGAAAACATCCAAAATCTTGTTCTAAAGCTTGCACGGAGGTCTGCAAAGAGTTTGGCAAGAATGAAAGGTAGTTGTCCAAAACTCGTTCTTTTCCAATAGAATAACCATGGAAAAGGCAGGAGAGTGGTAAAGTACTGTTTTCTCTAAGTCTGAAGGCTGCCCACCCTGTGCCTGTGTGCTGCAGCTTGCATCTTCGCCTTTGGGAAGCTGCCGCTCGCCGATTCTCCCGGAGGCGAAGAAGCGGCTTCTTCGCACACAGAGCATTGTGGCGAGCGCAGGGAGCTCCTGAGAGCGGTTTGTGCCGAAAGAAGCCCGGGACCGGCACTTAGCTTCGGAGAGCTGCGTATCTGCGTCTTCTGCGTGTCTTGCCGCTCTACACTCAGCAAAAAGCTTTTCCAGCATATCTTGCAAGGAGAAACTCTGCCAGGAAAGAAAACATCCAAAATCTTGTTCTAAAGCTTGCACGGAGGTCTGCAAAGAGTTTGGCAAGAATGAAAGGTAGTTGTCCAAAACTCGTTCTTTTCCAATAGAATAACCATGGAAAAGGCAGGAGAGTGGTAAAGTACTGTTTTCTCTAAGTCTGAAGGCTGCCCACACTGTGCCTGTGTGCTGCAGCTTGCATCTTCGCCTTTGGGAAGCTGCCGCTCACCGATTCTCCCGGAGGCGAAGAAGCGGCTTCTTCGCACACAGAGCATTGTGGCGAGCGCAGGGAGCTCCTGAGAGCGGTTTGTGCCGAAAGAAGCCCGGCACCGGCACTTAGCTTCGGAGAGCTGCGTATCTGCGTCTTCTGCGTGTCTTGCCGCTCTACACTCAGCAAAACGCTTTTCCAGCATATCTTGCAAGGAGAAACTCTGCCAGGAAAGAAAACATCCAAAATCTTGTTCTAAAGCTTGCACGGAGGTCTGCAAAGAGTTTGGCAAGAATGAAAGGTAGTTGTCCAAAACTCGTTCTTTTCCAATAGAATAACCATGGAAAAGGCAGGAGAGTGGTCAAGTACTGTTTTCTCTAAGTCTGAAGGCTGCCCACCCGGTGCCTGTGTGCTGCAGCTTGCATCTTCGCCTTTGGGAAGCTGCCGCTCGCCGATTCTCCCGGAGGCGAAGAAGCGGCTTCTTCGCACACAGAGCATTGTGGCGAGCGCAGGGAGCTCCTGAGAGCGGTTTGTGCCGAAAGAAGCCCGGGACCGGCACTTAGCTTCGGAGAGCTGCCTATCTGCGTCTTCTGCGTGTCTTGCCGCTCTACACTCAGCAAAAAGCTTTTCCACCATATCTTGCAAGGAGAAACTCTGCCAGGAAAGAAAACATCCAAAATCTTGTTCTAAAGCTTGCACGGAGGTCTGCAAAGAGTTTGGCAAGAATGAAAGGTAGTTGTCCAAAACTCGTTCTTTTCCAATAGAATAACCATGGAAAAGGCAGGAGAGTGGTAAAGTACTGTTTTCTCTAAGTCTGAAGGCTGCCCACCCTGTGCCTGTGTGCTGCAGCTTGCATCTTCGCCTTTGGGAAGCTGCCGCTCGCCGATTCTCCCGGAGGCGAAGAAGCGGCTTCTTCGCACACAGAGCATTGTGGCGAGCGCAGGGAGCTCCTGAGAGCGGTTTGTGCCGAAAGAAGCCCGGGACCGGCACTTAGCTTCGGAGAGCTGCGTATCTGCGTCTTCTGCGTGTCTTGCCGCTCTACACTCAGCCAAAAGCTTTTCCACCATATCTTGCAAGGAGAAACTCTGCCAGGAAAGAAAACATCCAAAATCTTGTTCTAAAGCTTGCACGCAGGTCTGCAAAGAGTTTGGCAAGAATGAAAGGTAGTTGTCCAAAACTCGTTCTCTTCCAATAGAATAACCATGGAAAAGGCAGGAGAGTGGTAAAGTACTGTTTTCTCTAAGTCTGAAGGCTGCCCACCCTGTGCCTGTGTGCTGCAGCTTGCATCTTCGCCTTTGGGAAGCTGCCGCTCGCCGATTCTCCCGGAGGCGAAGAAGCGGCTTCTTCGCACACAGAGCATTGTGGCGAGCGCAGGGAGCTCCTGAGAGCGGTTTGTGCCGAAAGAAGCCCGGGACCGGCACTTAGCTTCGGAGAGCTGCGTATCTGCGTCTTCTGCGTGTCTTGCCGCTCTACACTCAGCAAAAAGCTTTTCCACCATATCTTGCAAGGAGAAACTCTGCCAGGAAAGAAAACATCCAAAATCTTGTTCTAAAGCTTGCACGGAGGTCTGCAAAGAGTTTGGCAAGAATGAAAGGTAGTTGTCCAAAACTCGTTCTTTTCCAATAGAATAACCATGGAAAAGGCAGGAGAGTGGTAAAGTACTGTTTTCTCTAAGTCTGAAGGCTGCCCACCCTGTGCCTGTGTGCTGCAGCTTGCATCTTCGCCTTTGGGAAGCTGCCGCTCGCCGATTCTCCCGGAGGCGAAGAAGCGGCTTCTTCGCACACAGAGCATTGTGGCGAGCGCAGGGAGCTCCTGAGAGCGGTTTGTGCCGAAAGAAGCCCGGGACCGGCACTTAGCTTCGGAGAGCTGCGTATCTGCGTCTTCTGCGTGTCTTGCCGCTCTACACTCAGCAAAAAGCTTTTCCAGCATATCTTGCAAGGAGAAACTCTGCCAGGAAAGAAAACATCCAAAATCTTGTTCTAAAGCTTGCACGGAGGTCTGCAAAGAGTTTGGCAAGAATGAAAGGTAGTTGTCCAAAACTCGTTCTTTTCCAATAGAATAACCATGGAAAAGGCAGGAGAGTGGTAAAGTACTGTTTTCTCTAAGTCTGAAGGCTGCCCCCACTGTGCCTGTGTGCTGCAGCTTGCATCTTCGCCTTTGGGAAGCTGCCGCTCGCCGATTCTCCCGGAGGCGAAGAAGCGGCTTCTTCGCACACAGAGCATTGTGGCGAGCGCAGGGAGCTCCTGAGAGCGGTTTGTGCCGAAAGAAGCCCGGGACCGGCACTTAGCTTCGGAGAGCTGCGTATCTGCGTCTTCTGCGTGTTTTGCCGCTCTACACTCAGCAAAAAGCTTTTCCACCATATCTTGCAAGGAGAAACTCTGCCAGGAAAGAAAACATCCAAAATCTTGTTCTAAAGCTTGCACGGGGGTCTGCAAAGAGTTTGGCAAGAATGAAAGGTAGTTGTCCAAAACTCGTTCTTTTCCAATAGAATAACCATGGAAAAGGCAGGAGAGTGGTAAAGTACTGTTTTCTCTAAGTCTGAAGGCTGCCCACCCTGTGCCTGTGTGCTGCAGCTTGCATCTTCGCCTTTGGGAAGCTGCCGCTCGCCGATTCTCCCGGAGGCGAAGAAGCGGCTTCTTCGCACACAGAGCATTGTGGCGAGCGCAGGGAGCTCCTGAGAGCGGTTTGTGCCGAAAGAAGCCCGGGACCGGCACTTAGCTTCGGAGAGCTGCGTATCTGCGTCTTCTGCGTGTCTTGCCGCTCTACACTCAGCAAAAAGCTTTTCCACCATATCTTGCAAGGAGAAACTCTGCCAGGAAAGAAAACATCCAAAATCTTGTTCTAAAGCTTGCACGGAGGTCTGCAAAGAGTTTGGCAAGAATGAAAGGTAGTTGTCCAAAACTCGTTCTTTTCCAATAGAATAACCATGGAAAAGGCAGGAGAGTGGTAAAGTACTGTTTTCTCTAAGTCTGAAGGCTGCCCACCCTGTGCCTGTGTGCTGCAGCTTGCATCTTCGCCTTTGGGAAGCTGCCGCTCGCCGATTCTCCCGGAGGCGAAGAAGCGGCTTCTTCGCACACAGAGCATTGTGGCGAGCGCAGGGAGCTCCTGAGAGCGGTTTGTGCCGAAAGAAGCCCGGGACCGGCACTTAGCTTCGGAGAGCTGCGTATCTGCGTCTTCTGCGTGTCTTGCCGCTCTACACTCAGCAAAAAGCTTTTCCACCATATCTTGCAAGGAGAAACTCTGCCAGGAAAGAAAACATCCAAAATCTTGTTCTAAAGCTTGCACGGAGGTCTGCAAAGAGTTTGGCAAGAATGAAAGGTAGTTGTCCAAAACTCGTTCTTTTCCAATAGAATAACCATGGAAAAGGCAGGAGAGTGGTAAAGTACTGTTTTCTCTAAGTCTGAAGGCTGCCCACACTGTGCCTGTGTGCTGCAGCTTGCATCTTCGCCTTTGGGAAGCTGCCGCTCGCCGATTCTCCCGGAGGCGAAGAAGCGGCTTCTTCGCACACAGAGCATTGTGGCGAGCGCAGGGAGCTCCTGAGAGCGGTTTGTGCCGAAAGAAGCCCGGCACCGGCACTTAGCTTCGGAGAGCTGCGTATCTGCGTCTTCTGCGTGTCTTGCCGCTCTACACTCAGCAAAACGCTTTTCCAGCATATCTTGCAAGGAGAAACTCTGCCAGGAAAGAAAACATCCAAAATCTTGTTCTAAAGCTTGCACGGAGGTCTGCAAAGAGTTTGGCAAGAATGAAAGGTAGTTGTCCAAAACTCGTTCTTTTCCAATAGAATAACCATGGAAAAGGCAGGAGAGTGGTCAAGTACTGTTTTCTCTAAGTCTGAAGGCTGCCCACCCGGTGCCTGTGTGCTGCAGCTTGCATCTTCGCCTTTGGGAAGCTGCCGCTCGCCGATTCTCCCGGAGGCGAAGAAGCGGCTTCTTCGCACACAGAGCATTGTGGCGAGCGCAGGGAGCTCCTGAGAGCGGTTTGTGCCGAAAGAAGCCCGGGACCGGCACTTAGCTTCGGAGAGCTGCCTATCTGCGTCTTCTGCGTGTCTTGCCGCTCTACACTCAGCAAAAAGCTTTTCCACCATATCTTGCAAGGAGAAACTCTGCCAGGAAAGAAAACATCCAAAATCTTGTTCTAAAGCTTGCACGGAGGTCTGCAAAGAGTTTGGCAAGAATGAAAGGTAGTTGTCCAAAACTCGTTCTTTTCCAATAGAATAACCATGGAAAAGGCAGGAGAGTGGTAAAGTACTGTTTTCTCTAAGTCTGAAGGCTGCCCACCCTGTGCCTGTGTGCTGCAGCTTGCATCTTCGCCTTTGGGAAGCTGCCGCTCGCCGATTCTCCCGGAGGCGAAGAAGCGGCTTCTTCGCACACAGAGCATTGTGGCGAGCGCAGGGAGCTCCTGAGAGCGGTTTGTGCCGAAAGAAGCCCGGGACCGGCACTTAGCTTCGGAGAGCTGCGTATCTGCGTCTTCTGCGTGTCTTGCCGCTCTACACTCAGCCAAAGGCTTTTCCACCATATCTTGCAAGGAGAAACTCTGCCAGGAAAGAAAACATCCAAAATCTTGTTCTAAAGCTTGCACGCAGGTCTGCAAAGAGTTTGGCAAGAATGAAAGGTAGTTGTCCAAAACTCGTTCTCTTCCAATAGAATAACCATGGAAAAGGCAGGAGAGTGGTAAAGTACTGTTTTCTCTAAGTCTGAAGGCTGCCCACCCTGTGCCTGTGTGCTGCAGCTTGCATCTTCGCCTTTGGGAAGCTGCCGCTCGCCGATTCTCCCGGAGGCGAAGAAGCGGCTTCTTCGCACACAGAGCATTGTGGCGAGCGCAGGGAGCTCCTGAGAGCGGTTTGTGCCGAAAGAAGCCCGGGACCGGCACTTAGCTTCGGAGAGCTGCGTATCTGCGTCTTCTGCGTGTCTTGCCGCTCTACACTCAGCAAAAAGCTTTTCCACCATATCTTGCAAGGAGAAACTCTGCCAGGAAAGAAAACATCCAAAATCTTGTTCTAAAGCTTGCACGGAGGTCTGCAAAGAGTTTGGCAAGAATGAAAGGTAGTTGTCCAAAACTCGTTCTTTTCCAATAGAATAACCATGGAAAAGGCAGGAGAGTGGTAAAGTACTGTTTTCTCTAAGTCTGAAGGCTGCCCACCCTGTGCCTGTGTGCTGCAGCTTGCATCTTCGCCTTTGGGAAGCTGCCGCTCGCCGATTCTCCCGGAGGCGAAGAAGCGGCTTCTTCGCACACAGAGCATTGTGGCGAGCGCAGGGAGCTCCTGAGAGCGGTTTGTGCCGAAAGAAGCCCGGGACCGGCACTTAGCTTCGGAGAGCTGCGTATCTGCGTCTTCTGCGTGTCTTGCCGCTCTACACTCAGCAAAAAGCTTTTCCAGCATATCTTGCAAGGAGAAACTCTGCCAGGAAAGAAAACATCCAAAATCTTGTTCTAAAGCTTGCACGGAGGTCTGCAAAGAGTTTGGCAAGAATGAAAGGTAGTTGTCCAAAACTCGTTCTTTTCCAATAGAATAACCATGGAAAAGGCAGGAGAGTGGTAAAGTACTGTTTTCTCTAAGTCTGAAGGCTGCCCCCACTGTGCCTGTGTGCTGCAGCTTGCATCTTCGCCTTTGGGAAGCTGCCGCTCGCCGATTCTCCCGGAGGCGAAGAAGCGGCTTCTTCGCACACAGAGCATTGTGGCGAGCGCAGGGAGCTCCTGAGAGCGGTTTGTGCCGAAAGAAGCCCGGGACCGGCACTTAGCTTCGGAGAGCTGCGTATCTGCGTCTTCTGCGTGTTTTGCCGCTCTACACTCAGCAAAAAGCTTTTCCACCATATCTTGCAAGGAGAAACTCTGCCAGGAAAGAAAACATCCAAAATCTTGTTCTAAAGCTTGCACGGGGGTCTGCAAAGAGTTTGGCAAGAATGAAAGGTAGTTGTCCAAAACTCGTTCTTTTCCAATAGAATAACCATGGAAAAGGCAGGAGAGTGGTAAAGTACTGTTTTCTCTAAGTCTGAAGGCTGCCCACACTGTGCCTGTGTGCTGCAGCTTGCATCTTCGCCTTTGGGAAGCTGCCGCTCGCCGATTCTCCCGCAGGCGAAGAAGCGGCTTCTTCGCACACAGAGCATTGTGGCGAGCGCAGGGAGCTCCTGAGAGCGGTTTGTGCCGAAAGAAGCCCGGGACCGGCACTTAGCTTCGGAGAGCTGCGTATCTGCGTCTTCTGCGTGTCTTGCCGCTCTACACTCAGCAAAAAGCTTTTCCACCATATCTTGCAAGGAGAAACTCTGCCAGGAAAGAAAACATCCAAAATCTTGTTCTAAAGCTTGCACGGAGGTCTGCAAAGAGTTTGGCAAGAATGAAAGGTAGTTGTCCAAAACTCGTTCTTTTCCAATAGAATAACCATGGAAAAGGCAGGAGAGTGGTAAAGTACTGTTTTCTCTAAGTCTGAAGGCTGCCCACCCTGTGCCTGTGTGCTGCAGCTTGCATCTTCGCCTTTGGGAAGCTGCCGCTCGCCGATTCTCCCGGAGGCGAAGAAGCGGCTTCTTCGCACACAGAGCATTGTGGCGAGCGCAGGGAGCTCCTGAGAGCGGTTTGTGCCGAAAGAAGCCCGGGACCGGCACTTAGCTTCGGAGAGCTGCGTATCTGCGTCTTCTGCGTGTCTTGCCGCTCTACACTCAGCAAAAAGCTTTTCCACCATATCTTGCAAGGAGAAACTCTGCCAGGAAAGAAAACATCCAAAATCTTGTTCTAAAGCTTGCACGGAGGTCTGCAAAGAGTTTGGCAAGAATGAAAGGTAGTTGTCCAAAACTCGTTCTTTTCCAATAGAATAACCATGGAAAAGGCAGGAGAGTGGTAAAATACTGTTTTCTCTAAGTCTGAAGGCTGCCCACACTGTGCCTGTGTGCTGCAGCTTGCATCTTCGCCTTTGGGAAGCTGCCGCTCGCCGATTCTCCCGGAGGCGAAGAAGCGGCTTCTTCGCACACAGAGCATTGTGGCGAGCGCAGGGAGCTCCTGAGAGCGGTTTGTGCCGAAAGAAGCCCGGGACCGGCACTTAGCTTCGGAGAGCTGCGTATCTGCGTCTTCTGCGTGTTTTGCCGCTCTACATTCAGCAAAAAGCTTTTCCACCATATCTTGCAAGGAGAAACTCTGCCAGGAAAGAAAACATCCAAAATCTTGTTCTAAAGCTTGCACGCAGGTCTGCAAAGAGTTTGGCAAGAATGAAAGGTAGTTGTCCAAAACTCGTTCTTTTCCAATAGAATAACCATGGAAAAGGCAGGAGAGTGGTAAAGTACTGTTTTCTCGAAGTCTGAAGGCTGCCCACCCTGTGCCTGTGTGCTGCAGCTTGCATCTTCGCCTTTTGGAAGCTGCCTCTCGCCGATTCTCCCGGAGGCGAAGAAGCGGCTTCTTCGCACACAGAGCATTGTGGCGAGCGCAGGGAGCTCCTGAGAGCGGTTTGTGCCGAAAGAAGCCCGGGACCGGCACTTAGCTTCGGAGAGCTGCGTATCTGCGTCTTCTGCGTGTCTTGCCGCTCTACACTCAGCCAAAAGCTTTTCCAGCATATCTTGCAAGGAAAAACTCTGCCAGGAAAGAAAACATCCAAAATCTTGTTCTAAAGCTTGCACGGAGGTCTGCAAAGAGTTTGGCAAGAATGAAAGGTAGTTGTCCAAAACTCGTTCTTTTCCAATAGAATAACCATGGAAAAGACAGGAGAGTGGTAAAGTACTGTTTTCTCTAAGTCTGAAGGCTGCCCACACTGTGCCTGTGTGCTGCAGCTTGCATCTTCGCCTTTGGGAAGCTGCCGCTCGCCGATTCTCCCGGAGGCGAAGAAGCGGCTTCTTCGCACACAGAGCATTGTGGCGAGCGCAGGGAGCTCCTGAGAGCGGTTTGTGCCGAAAGAAGCCCGGGACCGGCACTTAGCTTCGGAGAGCTGCGTATCTGCGTCTTCTGCGTGTCTTGCCGCTCTACACTCAGCAAAAAGCTTTTCCAGCATATCTTGCAAGGAGAAACTCTGCCAGGAAAGAAAACATCCAAAATCTTGTTCTAAAGCTTGCACGGGGGTCTGCAAAGAGTTTGGCAAGAATGAAAGGTAGTTGTCCAAAACTCGTTCTTTTCCAATAGAATAACCATGGAAAAGGCAGGAGAGTGGTAAAGTACTGTTTTCTCTAAGTCTGAAGGCTGCCCACACTGTGCCTGTGTGCTGCAGCTTGCATCTTCGCCTTTGGGAAGCTGCCGCTCGCCGATTCTCCCGGAGGCGAAGAAGCGGCTTCTTCGCACACAGAGCATTGTGGCGAGCGCAGGGAGCTCCTGAGAGCGGTTTGTGCCGAAAGAAGCCCGGGACCGGCACTTAGCTTCGGAGAGCTGCGTATCTGCGTCTTCTGCGTGTCTTGCCGCTCTACACTCAGCCAAAAGCTTTTCCAGCATATCTTGCAAGGAGAAACTCTGCCAGGAAAGAAAACATCCAAAATCTTGTTCTAAAGTTTGCACGGAGGTCTGCAAAGAGTTTGGCAAGAATGAAAGGTAGTTGTCCAAAACTCGTTCTTTTCCAATAGAATAACCATGGAAAAGGCAGGAGAGTGGTAAAGTACTGTTTTCTCGAAGTCTGAAGGCTGCCCACACTGTGCCTGTGTGCTGCAGCTTGCATCTTCGCCTTTGGGAAGCTGCTGCTCGCCGATTCTCCCGGAGGCGAAGAAGCGGCTTCTTCGCACACAGAGCATTGTGGCGAGCGCAGGGAGCTCCTGAGAGCGGTTTGTGCCGAAAGAAGCCCGGGACCGGCACTTAGCTTCGGAGAGCTGCGTATCTGCGTCTTCTGCGTGTCTTGCCGCTCTACACTCAGCAAAAAGCTTTTCCACCATATCTTGCAAGGAGAAACTCTGCCAGGAAAGAAAACATCCAAAATCTTGTTCTAAAGCTTGCACGGAGGTCTGCAAAGAGTTTGGCAAGAATGAAAGGTAGTTGTCCAAAACTCGTTCTTTTCCAATAGAATAACCATGGAAAAGGCAGGAGAGTGGTAAAGTACTGTTTTCTCTAAGTCTGAAGGCTGCCCACCCTGTGCCTGTGTGCTGCAGCTTGCATCTTCGCCTTTGGGAAGCTGCCGCTCGCCGATTCTCCCGGAGGCGAAGAAGCGGCTTCTTCGCACACAGAGCATTGTGGCGAGCGCAGGGAGCTCCTGAGAGCGGTTTGTGCCGAAAGAAGCCCGGGACCGGCACTTAGCTTCGGAGAGCTGCGTATCTGCGTCTTCTGCGTGTCTTGCCGCTCTACACTCAGCAAAAAGCTTTTCCACCATATCTTGCAAGGAGAAACTCTGCCAGGAAAGAAAACATCCAAAATCTTGTTCTAAAGCTTGCACGGAGGTCTGCAAAGAGTTTGGCAAGAATGAAAGGTAGTTGTCCAAAACTCGTTCTCTTCCAATAGAATAACCATGGAAAAGGCAGGAGAGTGGTAAAGTACTGTTTTCTCTAAGTCTGAAGGCTGCCCACCCTGTGCCTGTGTGCTGCAGCTTGCATCTTCTTCTTTGGGAAGCTGCCGCTCGCCGATTCTCCCGCAGGCGAAGAAGCGGCTTCTTCGCACACAGAGCATTGTGGCGAGCGCAGGGAGCTCCTGAGAGCGGTTTGTGCCGAAAGAAGCCCGGGACCGGCACTTAGCTTCGGAGAGCTGCGTATCTGCGTCTTCTGCGTGTCTTGCCGCTCTACACTCAGCAAAACGCTTTTCCAGCATATCTTGCAAGGAGAAACTCTGCCAGGAAAGAAAACATCCAAAATCTTGTTCTAAAGCTTGCACGGAGGTCTGCAAAGAGTTTGGCAAGAATGAAAGGTAGTTGTCCAAAACTCGTTCTTTTCCAATAGAATAACCATGGAAACGGCAGGAGAGTGGTAAAGTACTGTTTTCTCTAAGTCTGAAGGCTGCCCACCCTGTGCCTGTGTGCTGCAGCTTGCATCTTCGCCTTTGGGAAGCTGCCGCTCGCCGATTCTCCCGGAGGCGAAGAAGCGGCTTCTTCGCACACAGAGCATTGTGGCGAGCGCAGGGAGCTCCTGAGAGCGGTTTGTGCCGAAAGAAGCCCGGGACCGGCACTTAGTTTCGGAGAGCTGCCTATCTGCGTCTTCTGCGTGTCTTGCCGCTCTACACTCAGCCAAAAGCTTTTCCAGCATATCTTGCAAGGAGAAACTCTGCCAGGAAAGAAAACATCCAAAATCTTGTTCTAAAGCTTGCACGGAGGTCTGCAAAGAGTTTGGCAAGAATGAAAGGTAGTTGTCCAAAACTCGTTCTTTTCCAATAGAATAACCATGGAAAAGGCAGGAGAGTGGTAAAGTACTGTTTTCTCTAAGTCTGAAGGCTGCCCACCCTGTGCCTGTGTGCTGCAGCTTGCATCTTCGCCTTTGGGAAGCTGCCGCTCGCCGGTTCTCCCGCAGGCGAAGAAGCGGCTTCTTCGCACACAGAGCATTGTGGCGAGCGCAGGGAGCTCCTGAGAGCGGTTTGTGCCGAAAGAAGCCCGGGACCGGCACTTAGCTTCGGAGAGCTGCGTATCTGCGTCTTCTGCGTGTCTTGCCGCTCTACACTCAGCAAAAAGGTTTTCCACCATATCTTGCAAGGAGAAACTCTGCCAGGAAAGAAAACATCCAAAATCTTGTTCTAAAGCTTGCACGGGGGTCTGCAAAGAGTTTGGCAAGAATGAAAGGTAGTTGTCCAAAACTCGTTCTTTTCCAATAGAATAACCATGGAAAAGGCAGGAGAGTGGTAAAGTACTGTTTTCTCTAAGTCTGAAGGCTGCCCACACTGTGCCTGTGTGCTGCAGCTTGCATCTTCGCCTTTGGGAAGCTGCCGCTCGCCGATTCTCCCGCAGGCGAAGAAGCGGCTTCTTCGCACACAGAGCATTGTGGCGAGCGCAGGGAGCTCCTGAGAGCGGTTTGTGCCGAAAGAAGCCCGGGACCGGCACTTAGCTTCGGAGAGCTGCGTATCTGCGTCTTCTGCGTGTCTTGCCGCTCTACACTCAGCAAAAAGCTTTTCCACCATATCTTGCAAGGAGAAACTCTGCCAGGAAAGAAAACATCCAAAATCTTGTTCTAAAGCTTGCACGGGGGTCTGCAAAGAGTTTGGCAAGAATGAAAGGTAGTTGTCCAAAACTCGTTCTCTTCCAATAGAATAACCATGGAAAAGGCAGGAGAGTGGTAAAGTACTGTTTTCTCTAAGTCTGAAGGCTGCCCACCCTGTGCCTGTGTGCTGCAGCTTGCATCTTCGCCTTTGGGAAGCTGCCGCTCGCCGATTCTCCCGCAGGCGAAGAAGCGGCTTCTTCGCACACAGAGCATTGTGGCGAGCGCAGGGAGCTCCTGAGAGCGGTTTGTGCCGAAAGAAGCCCGGGACCGGCACTTAGCTTCGGAGAGCTGCGTATCTGCGTCTTCTGCGTGTCTTGCCGCTCTACACTCAGCAAAAAGCTTTTCCACCATATCTTGCAAGGAGAAACTCTGCCAGGAAAGAAAACATCCAAAATCTTGTTCTAAAGCTTGCACGGAGGTCTGCAAAGAGTTTGGCAAGAATGAAAGGTAGTTGTCCAAAACTCGTTCTTTTCCAATAGAATAACCATGGAAAAGGCAGGAGAGTGGTAAAGTACTGTTTTCTCTAAGTCTGAAGGCTGCCCACCCTGTGCCTGTGTGCTGCAGCTTGCATCTTCGCCTTTGGGAAGCTGCCGCTCGCCGATTCTCCCGCAGGCGAAGAAGCGGCTTCTTCGCACACAGAGCATTGTGGCGAGCGCAGGGAGCTCCTGAGAGCGGTTTGTGCCGAAAGAAGCCCGGGACCGGCACTTAGCTTCGGAGAGCTGCGTATCTGCGTCTTCTGCGTGTCTTGCCGCTCTACACTCAGCCAAAAGCTTTTCCACCATATCTTGCAAGGAGAAACTCTGCCAGGAAAGAAAACATCCAAAATCTTGTTCTAAAGCTTGCACGGAGGTCTGCAAAGAGTTTGGCAAGAATGAAAGGTAGTTGTCCAAAACTCGTTCTTTTCCAATAGAATAACCATGGAAAAGACAGGAGAGTGGTAAAGTACTGTTTTCTCTAAGTCTGAAGGCTGCCCACACTGTGCCTGTGTGCAGCAGCTTGCATCTTCGCCTTTGGGAAGCTGCCGCTCGCCGATTCTCCCGGAGGCGAAGAAGCGGCTTCTTCGCACACAGAGCATTGTGGCGAGCGCAGGGAGCTCCTGAGAGCGGTTTGTGCCGAAAGAAGCCCGGGACCGGCACTTAGCTTCGGAGAGCTGCGTATCCGCGTCTTCTGCGTGTCTTGCCGCTCTACACTCAGCAAAAAGCTTTTCCACCATATCTTGCAAGGAGAAACTCTGCCAGGAAAGAAAACATCCAAAATCTTGTTCTAAAGCTTGCACGGGGGTCTGCAAAGAGTTTGGCAAGAATGAAAGGTAGTTGTCCAAAACTCGTTCTTTTCCAATAGAATAACCATGGAAAAGGCAGGAGAGTGGTAAAGTACTGTTTTCTCTAAGTCTGAAGGCTGCCCACACTGTGCCTGTGTGCTGCAGCTTGCATCTTCGCCTTTGGGAAGCTGCCGCTCGCCGATTCTCCCGCAGGCGAAGAAGCGGCTTCTTCGCACACAGAGCATTGTGGCGAGCGCAGGGAGCTCCTGAGAGCGGTTTGTGCCGAAAGAAGCCCGGGACCGGCACTTAGCTTCGGAGAGCTGCGTATCTGCGTCTTCTGCGTGTCTTGCCGCTCTACACTCAGCCAAAAGCTTTTCCACCATATCTTGCAAGGAGAAACTCTGCCAGGAAAGAAAACATCCAAAATCTTGTTCTAAAGCTTGCACGGAGGTCTGCAAAGAGTTTGGCAAGAATGAAAGGTAGTTGTCCAAAACTCGTTCTTTTCCAATAGAATAACCATGGAAAAGGCAGGAGAGTGGTAAAGTACTGTTTTCTCTAAGTCTGAAGGCTGCCCACCCTGTGCCTGTGTGCTGCAGCTTGCATCTTCGCCTTTGGGAAGCTGCCGCTCGCCGGTTCTCCCGCAGGCGAAGAAGCGGCTTCTTCGCACACAGAGCATTGTGGCGAGCGCAGGGAGCTCCTGAGAGCGGTTTGTGCCGAAAGAAGCCCGGGACCGGCACTTAGCTTCGGAGAGCTGCGTATCTGCGTCTTCTGCGTGTCTTGCCGCTCTACACTCAGCAAAAAGCTTTTCCACCATATCTTGCAAGGAGAAACTCTGCCAGGAAAGAAAACATCCAAAATCTTGTTCTAAAGCTTGCACGCAGGTCTGCAAAGAGTTTGGCAAGAATGAAAGGTAGTTGTCCAAAACTCGTTCTTTTCCAATAGAATAACCATGGAAAAGGCAGGAGAGTGGTAAAGTACTGTTTTCTCTAAGTCTGAAGGCTGCCCACCCTGTGCCTGTGTGCTGCAGCTTGCATCTTCGCCTTTGGGAAGCTGCCGCTCGCCGATTCTCCCGGAGGCGAAGAAGCGGCTTCTTCGCACACAGAGCATTGTGGCGAGCGCAGGGAGCTCCTGAGAGCGGTTTGTGCCGAAAGAAGCCCGGGACCGGCACTTAGCTTCGGAGAGCTGCGTATCTGCGTCTTCTGCGTGTCTTGCCGCTCTACACTCAGCAAAAAGCTTTTCCACCATATCTTGCAAGGAGAAACTCTGCCAGGAAAGAAAACATCCAAAATCTTGTTCTAAAGCTTGCACGCGGGTCTGCAAAGAGTTTGGCAAGAATGAAAGGTAGTTGTCCAAAACTCGTTCTTTTCCAATAGAATAACCATGGAAAAGGCAGGAGAGTGGTAAAGTACTGTTTTCTCTAAGTCTGAAGGCTGCCCACACTGTGCCTGTGTGCTGCAGCTTGCATCTTCGCCTTTGGGAAGCTGCCGCTCGCCGATTCTCCCGCAGGCGAAGAAGTGGCTTCTTCGCACACAGAGCATTGTGGCGAGCGCAGGGAGCTCCTGAGAGCGGTTTGTGCCGAAAGAAGCCCGGGACCGGCACTTAGCTTCGGAGAGCTGCGTATCTGCGTCTTCTGCGTGTCTTGCCGCTCTACACTCAGCAAAAAGCTTTTCCAGCATATCTTGCAAGGAGAAACTCTGCCAGGAAAGAAAACATCCAAAATCTTCTTCTAAAGCTTGCACGCAGGTCTGCAAAGAGTTTGGCAAGAATGAAAGGTAGTTGTCCAAAACTCGTTCTCTTCCAATAGAATAACCATGGAAAAGGCAGGAGAGTGGTAAAGTACTGTTTTCTCTAAGTCTGAAGGCTGCCCACCCTGTGCCTGTGTGCTGCAGCTTGCATCTTCGCCTTTGGGAAGCTGCCGCTCGCCGATTCTCCCGCAGGCGAAGAAGCGGCTTCTTCGCACACAGAGCATTGTGGCGAGCGCAGGGAGCTCCTGAGAGCGGTTTGTGCCGAAAGAAGCCCGGGACCGGCACTTAGCTTCGGAGAGCTGCGTATCTGCGTCTTCTGCGTGTCTTGCCGCTCTACACTCAGCAAAACGCTTTTCCAGCATATCTTGCAAGGAGAAACTCTGCCAGGAAAGAAAACATCCAAAATCTTGTTCTAAAGCTTGCACGGAGGTCTGCAAAGAGTTTGGCAAGAATGAAAGGTAGTTGTCCAAAACTCGTTCTTTTCCAATAGAATAACCATGGAAAAGGCAGGAGAGTGGTCAAGTACTGTTTTCTCTAAGTCTGAAGGCTGCCCACCCGGTGCCTGTGTGCTGCAGCTTGCATCTTCGCCTTTGGGAAGCTGCCGCTCGCCGATTCTCCCGGAGGCGAAGAAGCGGCTTCTTCGCACACAGAGCATTGTGGCGAGCGCAGGGAGCTCCTGAGAGCGGTTTGTGCCGAAAGAAGCCCGGGACCGGCACTTAGCTTCGGAGAGCTGCCTATCTGCGTCTTCTGCGTGTCTTGCCGCTCTACACTCAGCAAAAAGCTTTTCCACCATATCTTGCAAGGAGAAACTCTGCCAGGAAAGAAAACATCCAAAATCTTGTTCTAAAGCTTGCACGGAGGTCTGCAAAGAGTTTGGCAAGAATGAAAGGTAGTTGTCCAAAACTCGTTCTTTTCCAATAGAATAACCATGGAAAAGGCAGGAGAGTGGTAAAGTACTGTTTTCTCTAAGTCTGAAGGCTGCCCACCCTGTGCCTGTGTGCTGCAGCTTGCATCTTCGCCTTTGGGAAGCTGCCGCTCGCCGATTCTCCCGGAGGCGAAGAAGCGGCTTCTTCGCACACAGAGCATTGTGGCGAGCGCAGGGAGCTCCTGAGAGCGGTTTGTGCCGAAAGAAGCCCGGGACCGGCACTTAGCTTCGGAGAGCTGCGTATCTGCGTCTTCTGCGTGTCTTGCCGCTCTACACTCAGCCAAAAGCTTTTCCACCATATCTTGCAAGGAGAAACTTTGCCAGGAAAGAAAACATCCAAAATCTTGTTCTAAAGCTTGCACGGAGGTCTGCAAAGAGTTTGGCAAGAATGAAAGGTAGTTGTCCAAAACTCGTTCTCTTCCAATAGAATAACCATGGAAAAGGCAGGAGAGTGGTAAAGTACTGTTTTCTCTAAGTCTGAAGGCTGCCCACACTGTGCCTGTGTGCTGCAGCTTGCATCTTCGCCTTTGGGAAGCTGCCGCTCGCCGATTCTCCCGGAGGCGAAGAAGCGGCTTCTTCGCACACAGAGCATTGTGGCGAGCGCAGGGAGCTCCTGAGAGCGGTTTGTGCCGAAAGAAGCCCGGGACCGGCACTTAGCTTCGGAGAGCTGCGTATCTGCGTCTTCTGCGTGTCTTGCCGCTCTACACTCAGCAAAACGCTTTTCCAGCATATCTTGCAAGGAGAAACTCTGCCAGGAAAGAAAACATCCAAAATCTTGTTCTAAAGCTTGCACGGAGGTCTGCAAAGAGTTTGGCAAGAATGAAAGGTAGTTGTCCAAAACTCGTTCTTTTCCAATAGAATAACCATGGAAAAGGCAGGAGAGTGGTAAAGTACTGTTTTCTCTAAGTCTGAAGGCTGCCCACCCTGTGCCTGTGTGCTGCAGCTTGCATCTTCGCCTTTGGGAAGCTGCCGCTCGCCGATTCTCCCGGAGGCGAAGAAGCGGCTTCTTCGCACACAGAGCATTGTGGCGAGCGCAGGGAGCTCCTGAGAGCGGTTTGTGCCGAAAGAAGCCCGGGACCGGCACTTAGCTTCGGAGAGCTGCGTATCTGCGTCTTCTGCGTGTCTTGCCGCTCTACACTCAGCAAAAAGCTTTTCCACCATATCTTGCAAGGAGAAACTCTGCCAGGAAAGAAAACATCCAAAATCTTGTTCTAAAGCTTGCACGGAGGTCTGCAAAGAGTTTGGCAAGAATGAAAGGTAGTTGTCCAAAACTCGTTCTTTTCCAATAGAATAACCATGGAAAAGGCAGGAGAGTGGTAAAATACTGTTTTCTCTAAGTCTGAAGGCTGCCCACACTGTGCCTGTGTGCTGCAGCTTGCATCTTCGCCTTTGGGAAGCTGCCGCTCGCCGATTCTCCCGGAGGCGAAGAAGCGGCTTCTTCGCACACAGAGCATTGTGGCGAGCGCAGGGAGCTCCTGAGAGCGGTTTGTGCCGAAAGAAGCCCGGGACCGGCACTTAGCTTCGGAGAGCTGCGTATCTGCGTCTTCTGCGTGTTTTGCCGCTCTACACTCAGCAAAAAGCTTTTCCACCATATCTTGCAAGGAGAAACTCTGCCAGGAAAGAAAACATCCAAAATCTTGTTCTAAAGCTTGCACGGGGGTCTGCAAAGAGTTTGGCAAGAATGAAAGGTAGTTGTCCAAAACTCGTTCTTTTCCAATAGAATAACCATGGAAAAGGCAGGAGAGTGGTAAAGTACTGTTTTCTCTAAGTCTGAAGGCTGCCCACCCTGTGCCTGTGTGCTGCAGCTTGCATCTTCGCCTTTTGGAAGCTGCCTCTCGCCGATTCTCCCGGAGGCGAAGAAGCGGCTTCTTCGCACACAGAGCATTGTGGCGAGCGCAGGGAGCTCCTGAGAGCGGTTTGTGCCGAAAGAAGCCCGGGACCGGCACTTAGCTTCGGAGAGCTGCGTATCTGCGTCTTCTGCGTGTCTTGCCGCTCTACACTCAGCCAAAAGCTTTTCCAGCATATCTTGCAAGGAAAAACTCTGCCAGGAAAGAAAACATCCAAAATCTTGTTCTAAAGCTTGCACGGAGGTCTGCAAAGAGTTTGGCAAGAATGAAAGGTAGTTGTCCAAAACTCGTTCTTTTCCAATAGAATAACCATGGAAAAGACAGGAGAGTGGTAAAGTACTGTTTTCTCTAAGTCTGAAGGCTGCCCACACTGTGCCTGTGTGCTGCAGCTTGCATCTTCGCCTTTGGGAAGCTGCCGCTCGCCGATTCTCCCGGAGGCGAAGAAGCGGCTTCTTCGCACACAGAGCATTGTGGCGAGCGCAGGGAGCTCCTGAGAGCGGTTTGTGCCGAAAGAAGCCCGGGACCGGCACTTAGCTTCGGAGAGCTGCGTATCTGCGTCTTCTGCGTGTCTTGCCGCTCTACACTCAGCAAAAAGCTTTTCCACCATATCTTGCAAGGAGAAACTCTGCCAGGAAAGAAAACATCCAAAATCTTGTTCTAAAGCTTGCACGGGGGTCTGCAAAGAGTTTGGCAAGAATGAAAGGTAGTTGTCCAAAACTCGTTCTTTTCCAATAGAATAACCATGGAAAAGGCAGGAGAGTGGTAAAGTACTGTTTTCTCTAAGTCTGAAGGCTGCCCACACTGTGCCTGTGTGCAGCAGCTTGCATCTTCGCCTTTGGGAAGCTGCCGCTCGCCGATTCTCCCGCAGGCGAAGAAGCGGCTTCTTCGCACACAGAGCATTGTGGCGAGCGCAGGGAGCTCCTGAGAGCGGTTTGTGCCGAAAGAAGCCCGGGACCGGCACTTAGCTTCGGAGAGCTGCGTATCTGCGTCTTCTGCGTGTCTTGCCGCTCTACACTCAGCCAAAAGCTTTTCCAGCATATCTTGCAAGGAGAAACTCTGCCAGGAAAGAAAACATCCAAAATCTTGTTCTAAAGCTTGCACGGAGGTCTGCAAAGAGTTTGGCAAGAATGAAAGGTAGTTGTCCAAAACTCGTTCTTTTCCAATAGAATAACCATGGAAAAGGCAGGAGAGTGGTAAAGTACTGTTTTCTCTAAGTCTGAAGGCTGCCCACACTGTGCCTGTGTGCTGCAGCTTGCATCTTCGCCTTTGGGAAGCTGCTGCTCGCCGATTCTCCCGGAGGCGAAGAAGCGGCTTCTTCGCACACAGAGCATTGTGGCGAGCGCAGGGAGCTCCTGAGAGCGGTTTGTGCCGAAAGAAGCCCGGGACCGGCACTTAGCTTCGGAGAGCTGCGTATCTGCGTCTTCTGCGTGTCTTGCCGCTCTACACTCAGCAAAAAGCTTTTCCACCATATCTTGCAAGGAGAAACTCTGCCAGGAAAGAAAACATCCAAAATCTTGTTCTAAAGCTTGCACGGAGGTCTGCAAAGAGTTTGGCAAGAATGAAAGGTAGTTGTCCAAAACTCGTTCTTTTCCAATAGAATAACCATGGAAAAGGCAGGAGAGTGGTAAAGTACTGTTTTCTCTAAGTCTGAAGGCTGCCCACCCTGTGCCTGTGTGCTGCAGCTTGCATCTTCGCCTTTGGGAAGCTGCCGCTCGCCGATTCTCCCGGAGGCGAAGAAGCGGCTTCTTCGCACACAGAGCATTGTGGCGAGCGCAGGGAGCTCCTGAGAGCGGTTTGTGCCGAAAGAAGCCCGGGACCGGCACTTAGCTTCGGAGAGCTGCGTATCTGCGTCTTCTGCGTGTCTTGCCGCTCTACACTCAGCAAAAAGCTTTTCCACCATATCTTGCAAGGAGAAACTCTGCCAGGAAAGAAAACATCCAAAATCTTGTTCTAAAGCTTGCACGGAGGTCTGCAAAGAGTTTGGCAAGAATGAAAGGTAGTTGTCCAAAACTCGTTCTCTTCCAATAGAATAACCATGGAAAAGGCAGGAGAGTGGTAAAGTACTGTTTTCTCTAAGTCTGAAGGCTGCCCACCCTGTGCCTGTGTGCTGCAGCTTGCATCTTCTTCTTTGGGAAGCTGCCGCTCGCCGATTCTCCCGGAGGCGAAGAAGCGGCTTCTTCGCACACAGAGCATTGTGGCGAGCGCAGGGAGCTCCTGAGAGCGGTTTGTGCCGAAAGAAGCCCGGGACCGGCACTTAGCTTCGGAGAGCTGCGTATCTGCGTCTTCTGCGTGTCTTGCCGCTCTACACTCAGCAAAACGCTTTTCCAGCATATCTTGCAAGGAGAAACTCTGCCAGGAAAGAAAACATCCAAAATCTTGTTCTAAAGCTTGCACGGAGGTCTGCAAAGAGTTTGGCAAGAATGAAAGGTAGTTGTCCAAAACTCGTTCTTTTCCAATAGAATAACCATGGAAAAGGCAGGAGAGTGGTAAAGTACTGTTTTCTCTAAGTCTGAAGGCTGCCCACCCTGTGCCTGTGTGCTGCAGCTTGCATCTTCGCCTTTGGGAAGCTGCCGCTCGCCGATTCTCCCGGAGGCGAAGAAGCGGCTTCTTCGCACACAGAGCATTGTGGCGAGCGCAGGGAGCTCCTGAGAGCGGTTTGTGCCGAAAGAAGCCCGGGACCGGCACTTAGCTTCGGAGAGCTGCCTATCTGCGTCTTCTGCGTGTCTTGCCGCTCTACACTCAGCCAAAAGCTTTTCCACCATATCTTGCAAGGAGAAACTCTGCCAGGAAAGAAAACATCCAAAATCTTGTTCTAAAGCTTGCACGGAGGTCTGCAAAGAGTTTGGCAAGAATGAAAGGTAGTTGTCCAAAACTCGTTCTTTTCCAATAGAATAACCATGGAAAAGGCAGGAGAGTGGTAAAGTACTGTTTTCTCTAAGTCTGAAGGCTGCCCACCCTGTGCCTGTGTGCTGCAGCTTGCATCTTCGCCTTTGGGAAGCTGCCGCTCGCCGGTTCTCCCGCAGGCGAAGAAGCGGCTTCTTCGCACACAGAGCATTGTGGCGAGCGCAGGGAGCTCCTGAGAGCGGTTTGTGCCGAAAGAAGCCCGGGACCGGCACTTAGCTTCGGAGAGCTGCGTATCTGCGTCTTCTGCGTGTCTTGCCGCTCTACACTCAGCAAAACGCTTTTCCAGCATATCTTGCAAGGAGAAACTCTGCCAGGAAAGAAAACATCCAAAATCTTGTTCTAAAGCTTGCACGGAGGTCTGCAAAGAGTTTGGCAAGAATGAAAGGTAGTTGTCCAAAACTCGTTCTTTTCCAATAGAATAACCATGGAAAAGGCAGGAGAGTGGTCAAGTACTGTTTTCTCTAAGTCTGAAGGCTGCCCACCCGGTGCCTGTGTGCTGCAGCTTGCATCTTCGCCTTTGGGAAGCTGCCGCTCGCCGATTCTCCCGGAGGCGAAGAAGCGGCTTCTTCGCACACAGAGCATTGTGGCGAGCGCAGGGAGCTCCTGAGAGCGGTTTGTGCCGAAAGAAGCCCGGGACCGGCACTTAGCTTCGGAGAGCTGCGTATCTGCATCTTCTGCGTGTCTTGCCGCTCTACACTCAGCCAAAAGCTTTTCCACCATATCTTGCAAGGAGAAACTCTGCCAGGAAAGAAAACATCCAAAATCTTGTTCTAAAGCTTGCACGGGGGTCTGCAAAGAGTTTGGCAAGAATGAAAGGTAGTTGTCCAAAACTCGTTCTTTTCCAATAGAATAACCATGGAAAAGGCAGGAGAGTGGTAAAGTACTGTTTTCTCTAAGTCTGAAGGCTGCCCACACTGTGCCTGTGTGCTGCAGCTTGCATCTTCGCCTTTGGGAAGCTGCTGCTCGCCGATTCTCCCGGAGGCGAAGAAGCGGCTTCTTCGCACACAGAGCATTGTGGCGAGCGCAGGGAGCTCCTGAGAGCGGTTTGTGCCGAAAGAAGCCCGGGACCGGCACTTAGCTTCGGAGAGCTGCGTATCTGCGTCTTCTGCGTGTTTTGCCGCTCTACACTCAGCCAAAAGCTTTTCCAGCATATCTTGCAAGGAAAAACTCTGCCAGGAAAGAAAACATCCAAAATCTTGTTCTAAAGCTTGCACGGGGGTCTGCAAAGAGTTTGGCAAGAATGAAAGGTAGTTGTCCAAAACTCGTTCTTTTCCAATAGAATAACCATGGAAAAGGCAGGAGAGTGGTAAAGTACTGTTTTCTCTAAGTCTGAAGGCTGCCCACACTGTGCCTGTGTGCTGCAGCTTGCATCTTCGCCTTTGGGAAGCTGCCGCTCGCCGATTCTCCCGCAGGCGAAGAAGCGGCTTCTTCGCACACAGAGCATTGTGGCGAGCGCAGGGAGCTCCTGAGAGCGGTTTGTGCCGAAAGAAGCCCGGGACCGGCACTTAGCTTCGGAGAGCTGCGTATCTGCGTCTTCTGCGTGTCTTGCCGCTCTACACTCAGCAAAAAGCTTTTCCACCATATCTTGCAAGGAGAAACTCTGCCAGGAAAGAAAACATCCAAAATCTTGTTCTAAAGCTTGCACGGAGGTCTGCAAAGAGTTTGGCAAGAATGAAAGGTAGTTGTCCAAAACTCGTTCTTTTCCAATAGAATAACCATGGAAAAGGCAGGAGAGTGGTAAAGTACTGTTTTCTCTAAGTCTGAAGGCTGCCCACACTGTGCCTGTGTGCTGCAGCTTGCATCTTCGCCTTTGGGAAGCTGCCGCTCGCCGATTCTCCCGGAGGCGAAGAAGCGGCTTCTTCGCACACAGAGCATTGTGGCGAGCGCAGGGAGCTCCTGAGAGCGGTTTGTGCCGAAAGAAGCCCGGGACCGGCACTTAGCTTCGGAGAGCTGCGTATCTGCGTCTTCTGCGTGTCTTGCCGCTCTACACTCAGCAAAAAGCTTTTCCACCATATCTTGCAAGGAGAAACTCTGCCAGGAAAGAAAACATCCAAAATCTTGTTCTAAAGCTTGCACGGAGGTCTGCAAAGAGTTTGGCAAGAATGAAAGGTAGTTGTCCAAAACTCGTTCTTTTCCAATAGAATAACCATGGAAAAGGCAGGAGAGTGGTAAAATACTGTTTTCTCTAAGTCTGAAGGCTGCCCACACTGTGCCTGTGTGCTGCAGCTTGCATCTTCGCCTTTGGGAAGCTGCCGCTCGCCGATTCTCCCGGAGGCGAAGAAGCGGCTTCTTCGCACACAGAGCATTGTGGCGAGCGCAGGGAGCTCCTGAGAGCGGTTTGTGCCGAAAGAAGCCCGGGACCGGCACTTAGCTTCGGAGAGCTGCGTATCTGCGTCTTCTGCGTGTTTTGCCGCTCTACACTCAGCAAAAAGCTTTTCCACCATATCTTGCAAGGAGAAACTCTGCCAGGAAAGAAAACATCCAAAATCTTGTTCTAAAGCTTGCACGGGGGTCTGCAAAGAGTTTGGCAAGAATGAAAGGTAGTTGTCCAAAACTCGTTCTTTTCCAATAGAATAACCATGGAAAAGGCAGGAGAGTGGTAAAGTACTGTTTTCTCGAAGTCTGAAGGCTGCCCACCCTGTGCCTGTGTGCTGCAGCTTGCATCTTCGCCTTTTGGAAGCTGCCTCTCGCCGATTCTCCCGGAGGCGAAGAAGCGGCTTCTTCGCACACAGAGCATTGTGGCGAGCGCAGGGAGCTCCTGAGAGCGGTTTGTGCCGAAAGAAGCCCGGGACCGGCACTTAGCTTCGGAGAGCTGCGTATCTGCGTCTTCTGCGTGTCTTGCCGCTCTACACTCAGCCAAAAGCTTTTCCAGCATATCTTGCAAGGAAAAACTCTGCCAGGAAAGAAAACATCCAAAATCTTGTTCTAAAGCTTGCACGGAGGTCTGCAAAGAGTTTGGCAAGAATGAAAGGTAGTTGTCCAAAACTCGTTCTTTTCCAATAGAATAACCATGGAAAAGACAGGAGAGTGGTAAAGTACTGTTTTCTCTAAGTCTGAAGGCTGCCCACACTGTGCCTGTGTGCTGCAGCTTGCATCTTCGCCTTTGGGAAGCTGCCGCTCGCCGATTCTCCCGGAGGCGAAGAAGCGGCTTCTTCGCACACAGAGCATTGTGGCGAGCGCAGGGAGCTCCTGAGAGCGGTTTGTGCCGAAAGAAGCCCGGGACCGGCACTTAGCTTCGGAGAGCTGCGTATCTGCGTCTTCTGCGTGTCTTGCCGCTCTACACTCAGCAAAAAGCTTTTCCAGCATATCTTGCAAGGAGAAACTCTGCCAGGAAAGAAAACATCCAAAATCTTGTTCTAAAGCTTGCACGGAGGTCTGCAAAGAGTTTGGCAAGAATGAAAGGTAGTTGTCCAAAACTCGTTCTTTTCCAATAGAATAACCATGGAAAAGGCAGGAGAGTGGTAAAGTACTGTTTTCTCTAAGTCTGAAGGCTGCCCACCCTGTGCCTGTGTGCTGCAGCTTGCATCTTCGCCTTTGGGAAGCTGCTGCTCGCCGATTCTCCCGGAGGCGAAGAAGCGGCTTCTTCGCACACAGAGCATTGTGGCGAGCGCAGGGAGCTCCTGAGAGCGGTTTGTGCCGAAAGAAGCCCGGGACCGGCACTTAGCTTCGGAGAGCTGCGTATCTGCGTCTTCTGCGTGTCTTGCCGCTCTACACTCAGCCAAAAGCTTTTCCACCATATCTTGCAAGGAGAAACTCTGCCAGGAAAGAAAACATCCAAAATCTTGTTCTAAAGCTTGCACGGAGGTCTGCAAAGAGTTTGGCAAGAATGAAAGGTAGTTGTCCAAAACTCGTTCTTTTCCAATAGAATAACCATGGAAAAGGCAGGAGAGTGGTAAAGTACTGTTTTCTCTAAGTCTGAAGGCTGCCCACCCTGTGCCTGTGTGCTGCAGCTTGCATCTTCGCCTTTGGGAAGCTGCCGCTCGCCGATTCTCCCGGAGGCGAAGAAGCGGCTTCTTCGCACACAGAGCATTGTGGCGAGCGCAGGGAGCTCCTGAGAGCGGTTTGTGCCGAAAGAAGCCCGGGACCGGCACTTAGCTTCGGAGAGCTGCGTATCTGCGTCTTCTGCGTGTCTTGCCGCTCTACACTCAGCAAAAAGCTTTTCCACCATATCTTGCAAGGAGAAACTCTGCCAGGAAAGAAAACATCCAAAATCTTGTTCTAAAGCTTGCACGGAGGTCTGCAAAGAGTTTGGCAAGAATGAAAGGTAGTTGTCCAAAACTCGTTCTTTTCCAATAGAATAACCATGGAAAAGGCAGGAGAGTGGTAAAGTACTGTTTTCTCTAAGTCTGAAGGCTGCCCACCCTGTGCCTGTGTGCTGCAGCTTGCATCTTCGCCTTTGGGAAGCTGCCGCTCGCCGATTCTCCCGGAGGCGAAGAAGCGGCTTCTTCGCACACAGAGCATTGTGGCGAGCGCAGGGAGCTCCTGAGAGCGGTTTGTGCCGAAAGAAGCCCGGGACCGGCACTTAGCTTCGGAGAGCTGCGTATCTGCGTCTTCTGCGTGTCTTGCCGCTCTACACTCAGCAAAAAGCTTTTCCAGCATATCTTGCAAGGAGAAACTCTGCCAGGAAAGAAAACATCCAAAATCTTGTTCTAAAGCTTGCACGGAGGTCTGCAAAGAGTTTGGCAAGAATGAAAGGTAGTTGTCCAAAACTCGTTCTTTTCCAATAGAATAACCATGGAAAAGGCAGGAGAGTGGTAAAGTACTGTTTTCTCTAAGTCTGAAGGCTGCCCCCACTGTGCCTGTGTGCTGCAGCTTGCATCTTCGCCTTTGGGAAGCTGCCGCTCGCCGATTCTCCCGGAGGCGAAGAAGCGGCTTCTTCGCACACAGAGCATTGTGGCGAGCGCAGGGAGCTCCTGAGAGCGGTTTGTGCCGAAAGAAGCCCGGGACCGGCACTTAGCTTCGGAGAGCTGCGTATCTGCGTCTTCTGCGTGTTTTGCCGCTCTACACTCAGCAAAAAGCTTTTCCACCATATCTTGCAAGGAGAAACTCTGCCAGGAAAGAAAACATCCAAAATCTTGTTCTAAAGCTTGCACGGAGGTCTGCAAAGAGTTTGGCAAGAATGAAAGGTAGTTGTCCAAAACTCGTTCTTTTCCAATAGAATAACCATGGAAAAGGCAGGAGAGTGGTAAAGTACTGTTTTCTCGAAGTCTGAAGGCTGCCCACACTGTGCCTGTGTGCTGCAGCTTGCATCTTCGCCTTTGGGAAGCTGCCGCTCGCCGATTCTCCCGCAGGCGAAGAAGCGGCTTCTTCGCACACAGAGCATTGTGGCGAGCGCAGGGAGCTCCTGAGAGCGGTTTGTGCCGAAAGAAGCCCGGGACCGGCACTTAGCTTCGGAGAGCTGCGTATCTGCGTCTTCTGCGTGTCTTGCCGCTCTACACTCAGCAAAAAGCTTTTCCACCATATCTTGCAAGGAGAAACTCTGCCAGGAAAGAAAACATCCAAAATCTTGTTCTAAAGCTTGCACGGAGGTCTGCAAAGAGTTTGGCAAGAATGAAAGGTAGTTGTCCAAAACTCGTTCTTTTCCAATAGAATAACCATGGAAAAGGCAGGAGAGTGGTAAAGTACTGTTTTCTCTAAGTCTGAAGGCTGCCCACCCTGTGCCTGTGTGCTGCAGCTTGCATCTTCGCCTTTGGGAAGCTGCCGCTCGCCGATTCTCCCGGAGGCGAAGAAGCGGCTTCTTCGCACACAGAGCATTGTGGCGAGCGCAGGGAGCTCCTGAGAGCGGTTTGTGCCGAAAGAAGCCCGGGACCGGCACTTAGCTTCGGAGAGCTGCGTATCTGCGTCTTCTGCGTGTCTTGCCGCTCTACACTCAGCAAAAAGCTTTTCCACCATATCTTGCAAGGAGAAACTCTGCCAGGAAAGAAAACATCCAAAATCTTGTTCTAAAGCTTGCACGGGGGTCTGCAAAGAGTTTGGCAAGAATGAAAGGTAGTTGTCCAAAACTCGTTCTTTTCCAATAGAATAACCATGGAAAAGGCAGGAGAGTGGTAAAATACTGTTTTCTCTAAGTCTGAAGGCTGCCCACCCTGTGCCTGTGTGCTGCAGCTTGCATCTTCGCCTTTGGGAAGCTGCCGCTCGCCGATTCTCCCGGAGGCGAAGAAGCGGCTTCTTCGCACACAGAGCATTGTGGCGAGCGCAGGGAGCTCCTGAGAGCGGTTTGTGCCGAAAGAAGCCCGGGACCGGCACTTAGCTTCGGAGAGCTGCGTATCTGCGTCTTCTGCGTGTTTTGCCGCTCTACACTCAGCAAAAAGCTTTTCCACCATATCTTGCAAGGAGAAACTCTGCCAGGAAAGAAAACATCCAAAATCTTGTTCTAAAGCTTGCACGGGGGTCTGCAAAGAGTTTGGCAAGAATGAAAGGTAGTTGTCCAAAACTCGTTCTTTTCCAATAGAATAACCATGGAAAAGGCAGGAGAGTGGTAAAGTACTGTTTTCTCGAAGTCTGAAGGCTGCCCACCCTGTGCCTGTGTGCTGCAGCTTGCATCTTCGCCTTTTGGAAGCTGCCTCTCGCCGATTCTCCCGGAGGCGAAGAAGCGGCTTCTTCGCACACAGAGCATTGTGGCGAGCGCAGGGAGCTCCTGAGAGCGGTTTGTGCCGAAAGAAGCCCGGGACCGGCACTTAGCTTCGGAGAGCTGCGTATCTGCGTCTTCTGCGTGTCTTGCCGCTCTACACTCAGCAAAAAGCTTTTCCACCATATCTTGCAAGGAGAAACTCTGCCAGGAAAGAAAACATCCAAAATCTTGTTCTAAAGCTTGCACGGAGGTCTGCAAAGAGTTTGGCAAGAATGAAAGGTAGTTGTCCAAAACTCGTTCTTTTCCAATAGAATAACCATGGAAAAGACAGGAGAGTGGTAAAGTACTGTTTTCTCTAAGTCTGAAGGCTGCCCACACTGTGCCTGTGTGCTGCAGCTTGCATCTTCGCCTTTGGGAAGCTGCCGCTCGCCGATTCTCCCGGAGGCGAAGAAGCGGCTTCTTCGCACACAGAGCATTGTGGTGAGCGCAGGGAGCTCCTGAGAGCGGTTTGTGCCGAAAGAAGCCCGGGACCGGCACTTAGCTTCGGAGAGCTGCGTATCTGCGTCTTCTGCGTGTCTTGCCGCTCTACACTCAGCAAAAAGCTTTTCCAGCATATCTTGCAAGGAGAAACTCTGCCAGGAAAGAAAACATCCAAAATCTTGTTCTAAAGCTTGCACGGGGGTCTGCAAAGAGTTTGGCAAGAATGAAAGGTAGTTGTCCAAAACTCGTTCTTTTCCAATAGAATAACCATGGAAAAGGCAGGAGAGTGGTAAAGTACTGTTTTCTCTAAGTCTGAAGGCTGCCCACACTGTGCCTGTGTGCAGCAGCTTGCATCTTCGCCTTTGGGAAGCTGCCGCTCGCCGATTCTCCCGGAGGCGAAGAAGCGGCTTCTTCGCACACAGAGCATTGTGGCGAGCGCAGGGAGCTCCTGAGAGCGGTTTGTGCCGAAAGAAGCCCGGGACCGGCACTTAGCTTCGGAGAGCTGCGTATCTGCGTCTTCTGCGTGTCTTGCCGCTCTACACTCAGCCAAAAGCTTTTCCAGCATATCTTGCAAGGAGAAACTCTGCCAGGAAAGAAAACATCCAAAATCTTGTTCTAAAGCTTGCACGGAGGTCTGCAAAGAGTTTGGCAAGAATGAAAGGTAGTTGTCCAAAACTCGTTCTTTTCCAATAGAATAACCATGGAAAAGGCAGGAGAGTGGTAAAGTACTGTTTTCTCGAAGTCTGAAGGCTGCCCACACTGTGCCTGTGTGCTGCAGCTTGCATCTTCGCCTTTGGGAAGCTGCTGCTCGCCGATTCTCCCGGAGGCGAAGAAGCGGCTTCTTCGCACACAGAGCATTGTGGCGAGCGCAGGGAGCTCCTGAGAGCGGTTTGTGCCGAAAGAAGCCCGGGACCGGCACTTAGCTTCGGAGAGCTGCGTATCTGCGTCTTCTGCGTGTCTTGCCGCTCTACACTCAGCAAAAAGCTTTTCCACCATATCTTGCAAGGAGAAACTCTGCCAGGAAAGAAAACATCCAAAATCTTGTTCTAAAGCTTGCACGGGGGTCTGCAAAGAGTTTGGCAAGAATGAAAGGTAGTTGTCCAAAACTCGTTCTTTTCCAATAGAATAACCATGGAAAAGGCAGGAGAGTGGTAAAGTACTGTTTTCTCTAAGTCTGAAGGCTGCCCACCCTGTGCCTGTGTGCTGCAGCTTGCATCTTCGCCTTTGGGAAGCTGCCGCTCGCCGATTCTCCCGGAGGCGAAGAAGCGGCTTCTTCGCACACAGAGCATTGTGGCGAGCGCAGGGAGCTCCTGAGAGCGGTTTGTGCCGAAAGAAGCCCGGGACCGGCACTTAGCTTCGGAGAGCTGCGTATCTGCGTCTTCTGCGTGTCTTGCCGCTCTACACTCAGCAAAAAGCTTTTCCACCATATCTTGCAAGGAGAAACTCTGCCAGGAAAGAAAACATCCAAAATCTTGTTCTAAAGCTTGCACGGGGGTCTGCAAAGAGTTTGGCAAGAATGAAAGGTAGTTGTCCAAAACTCGTTCTTTTCCAATAGAATAACCATGGAAAAGGCAGGAGAGTGGTAAAGTACTGTTTTCTCTAAGTCTGAAGGCTGCCCACACTGTGCCTGTGTGCTGCAGCTTGCATCTTCGCCTTTGGGAAGCTGCCGCTCGCCGATTCTCCCGGAGGCGAAGAAGCGGCTTCTTCGCACACAGAGCATTGTGGCGAGCTCAGGGAGCTCCTGAGAGCGGTTTGTGCCGAAAGAAGCCCGGGACCGGCACTTAGCTTCGGAGAGCTGCGTATCTGCGTCTTCTGCGTGTCTTGCCGCTCTACACTCAGCCAAAAGCTTTTCCAGCATATCTTGCAAGGAGAAACTCTGCCAGGAAAGAAAACATCCAAAATCTTGTTCTAAAGCTTGCACGGAGGTCTGCAAAGAGTTTGGCAAGAATGAAAGGTAGTTGTCCAAAACTCGTTCTTTTCCAATAGAATAACCATGGAAAAGGCAGGAGAGTGGTCAAGTACTGTTTTCTCTAAGTCTGAAGGCTGCCCACACTGTGCCTGTGTGCAGCAGCTTGCATCTTCGCCTTTGGGAAGCTGCCGCTCGCCGATTCTCCCGGAGGCGAAGAAGCGGCTTCTTCGCACACAGAGCATTGTGGCGAGCGCAGGGAGCTCCTGAGAGCGGTTTGTGCCGAAAGAAGCCCGGGACCGGCACTTAGCTTCGGAGAGCTGCGTATCTGCGTCTTCTGCGTGTCTTGCCGCTCTACACTCAGCCAAAAGCTTTTCCAGCATATCTTGCAAGGAGAATCTCTGCCAGGAAAGAAAACATCCAAAATCTTGTTCTAAAGCTTGCACGGAGGTCTGCAAAGAGTTTGGCAAGAATGAAAGTTAGTTGTCCAAAACTCGTTCTTTTCCAATAGAATAACCATGGAAAAGGCAGGAGAGTGGTAAAGTACTGTTTTCTCTAAGTCTGAAGGCTGCCCACACTGTGCCTGTGTGCTGCAGCTTGCATCTTCGCCTTTGGGAAGCTGCCGCTCGCCGGTTCTCCCGGAGGCGAAGAAGCGGCTTCTTCGCACACAGAGCATTGTGGCGAGCGCAGGGAGCTCCTGAGAGCGGTTTGTGCCGAAAGAAGCCCGGGACCGGCACTTAGCTTCGGAGAGCTGCGTATCTGCGTCTTCTGCGTGTCTTGCCGCTCTACACTCAGCAAAAAGCTTTTCCACCATATCTTGCAAGGAGAAACTCTGCCAGGAAAGAAAACATCCAAAATCTTGTTCTAAAGCTTGCACGGGGGTCTGCAAAGAGTTTGGCAAGAATGAAAGGTAGTTGTCCAAAACTCGTTCTTTTCCAATAGAATAACCATGGAAAAGGCAGGAGAGTGGTAAAGTACTGTTTTCTCTAAGTCTGAAGGCTGCCCACCCTGTGCCTGTGTGCTGCAGCTTGCATCTTCGCCTTTGGGAAGCTGCCGCTCGCCGATTCTCCCGGAGGCGAAGAAGCGGCTTCTTCGCACACAGAGCATTGTGGCGAGCGCAGGGAGCTCCTGAGAGCGGTTTGTGCCGAAAGAAGCCCGGGACCGGCACTTAGCTTCGGAGAGCTGCGTATCTGCGTCTTCTGCGTGTCTTGCCGCTCTACACTCAGCAAAAAGCTTTTCCACCATATCTTGCAAGGAGAAACTCTGCCAGGAAAGAAAACATCCAAAATCTTGTTCTAAAGCTTGCACGGGGGTCTGCAAAGAGTTTGGCAAGAATGAAAGGTAGTTGTCCAAAACTCGTTCTTTTCCAATAGAATAACCATGGAAAAGGCAGGAGAGTGGTAAAGTACTGTTTTCTCTAAGTCTGAAGGCTGCCCACACTGTGCCTGTGTGCTGCAGCTTGCATCTTCGCCTTTGGGAAGCTGCCGCTCGCCGATTCTCCCGCAGGCGAAGAAGCGGCTTCTTCGCACACAGAGCATTGTGGCGAGCTCAGGGAGCTCCTGAGAGCGGTTTGTGCCGAAAGAAGCCCGGGACCGGCACTTAGCTTCGGAGAGCTGCGTATCTGCGTCTTCTGCGTGTCTTGCCGCTCTACACTCAGCCAAAAGCTTTTCCAGCATATCTTGCAAGGAGAAACTCTGCCAGGAAAGAAAACATCCAAAATCTTGTTCTAAAGCTTGCACGGAGGTCTGCAAAGAGTTTGGCAAGAATGAAAGGTAGTTGTCCAAATCTCGTTCTTTTCCAATAGAATAACCATGGAAAAGGCAGGAGAGTGGTAAAGTACTGTTTTCTCTAAGTCTGAAGGCTGCCCACACTGTGCCTGTGTGCTGCAGCTTGCATCTTCGCCTTTGGGAAGCTGCCGCTCGCCGATTCTCCCGGAGGCGAAGAAGCGGCTTCTTCGCACACAGAGCATTGTGGCGAGCGCAGGGAGCTCCTGAGAGCGGTTTGTGCCGAAAGAAGCCCGGGACCGGCACTTAGCTTAGGAGAGCTGCGTATCTGCGTCTTCTGCGTGTCTTGCCGCTCTACACTCAGCAAAAAGCTTTTCCACCATATCTTGCAAGGAGAAACTCTGCCAGGAAAGAAAACATCCAAAATCTTGTTCTAAAGCTTGCACGGAGGTCTGCAAAGAGTTTGGCAAGAATGAAAGGTAGTTGTCCAAAACTCGTTCTTTTCCAATAGAATAACCATGGAAAAGGCAGGAGAGTGGTAAAGTACTGTTTTCTCTAAGTCTGAAGGCTGCCCACCCTGTGCCTGTGTGCTGCAGCTTGCATCTTCGCCTTTGGGAAGCTGCCGCTCGCCGATTCTCCCGGAGGCGAAGAAGCGGCTTCTTCGCACACAGAGCATTGTGGCGAGCGCAGGGAGCTCCTGAGAGCGGTTTGTGCCGAAAGAAGCCCGGGACCGGCACTTAGCTTCGGAGAGCTGCGTATCTGCGTCTTCTGCGTGTCTTGCCGCTCTACACTCAGCAAAAAGCTTTTCCACCATATCTTGCAAGGAGAAACTCTGCCAGGAAAGAAAACATCCAAAATCTTGTTCTAAAGCTTGCACGCAGGTCTGCAAAGAGTTTGGCAAGAATGAAAGGTAGTTGTCCAAAACTCGTTCTTTTCCAATAGAATAACCATGGAAAAGGCAGGAGAGTGGTAAAGTACTGTTTTCTCTAAGTCTGAAGGCTGCCCACCCTGTGCCTGTGTGCTGCAGCTTGCATCTTCGCCTTTGGGAAGCTGCCGCTCGCCGATTCTCCCGCAGGCGAAGAAGCGGCTTCTTCGCACACAGAGCATTGTGGCGAGCGCAGGGAGCTCCTGAGAGCGGTTTGTGCCGAAAGAAGCCCGGGACCGGCACTTAGCTTCGGAGAGCTGCGTATCTGCGTCTTCTGCGTGTCTTGCCGCTCTACACTCAGCAAAACGCTTTTCCAGCATATCTTGCAAGGAGAAACTCTGCCAGGAAAGAAAACATCCAAAATCTTGTTCTAAAGCTTGCACGGAGGTCTGCAAAGAGTTTGGCAAGAATGAAAGGTAGTTGTCCAAAACTCGTTCTTTTCCAATAGAATAACCATGGAAAAGGCAGGAGAGTGGTAAAGTACTGTTTTCTCTAAGTCTGAAGGCTGCCCACACTGTGCCTGTGTGCTGCAGCTTGCATCTTCGCCTTTGGGAAGCTGCCGCTCGCCGATTCTCCCGGAGGCGAAGAAGCGGCTTCTTCGCACACAGAGCATTGTGGCGAGCGCAGGGAGCTCCTGAGAGCGGTTTGTGCCGAAAGAAGCCCGGGACCGGCACTTAGCTTCGGAGAGCTGCGTATCTGCGTCTTCTGCGTGTCTTGCCGCTCTACACTCAGCAAAAAGCTTTTCCAGCATATCTTGCAAGGAGAAACTCTGCCAGGAAAGAAAACATCCAAAATCTTGTTCTAAAGCTTGCACGGAGGTCTGCAAAGAGTTTGGCAAGAATGAAAGGTAGTTGTCCAAAACTCGTTCTTTTCCAATAGAATAACCATGGAAAAGGCAGGAGAGTGGTAAAGTACTGTTTTCTCTAAGTCTGAAGGCTGCCCACCCTGTGCCTGTGTGCTGCAGCTTGCATCTTCGCCTTTGGGAAGCTGCCGCTCGCCGATTCTCCCGGAGGCGAAGAAGCGGCTTCTTCGCACACAGAGCATTGTGGCGAGCGCAGGGAGCTCCTGAGAGCGGTTTGTGCCGAAAGAAGCCCGGGACCGGCACTTAGCTTCGGAGAGCTGCGTATCTGCGTCTTCTGCGTGTCTTGCCGCTCTACACTCAGCAAAAAGCTTTTCCAGCATATCTTGCAAGGAGAAACTCTGCCAGGAAAGAAAACATCCAAAATCTTGTTCTAAAGCTTGCACGGAGGTCTGCAAAGAGTTTGGCAAGAATGAAAGGTAGTTGTCCAAATCTCGTTCTTTTCCAATAGAATAACCATGGAAAAGGCAGGAGAGTGGTAAAGTACTGTTTTCTCTAAGTCTGAAGGCTGCCCACACTGTGCCTGTGTGCTGCAGCTTGCATCTTCGCCTTTGGGAAGCTGCCGCTCGCCGATTCTCCCGCAGGCGAAGAAGCGGCTTCTTCGCACACAGAGCATTGTGGCGAGCGCAGGGAGCTCCTGAGAGCGGTTTGTGCCGAAAGAAGCCCGGGACCGGCACTTAGCTTCGGAGAGCTGCGTATCTGCGTCTTCTGCGTGTCTTGCCGCTCTACACTCAGCCAAAAGCTTTTCCACCATATCTTGCAAGGAGAAACTCTGCCAGGAAAGAAAACATCCAAAATCTTGTTCTAAAGCTTGCACGGAGGTCTGCAAAGAGTTTGGCAAGAATGAAAGGTAGTTGTCCAAAACTCGTTCTTTTCCAATAGAATAACCATGGAAAAGGCAGGAGAGTGGTAAAATACTGTTTTCTCTAAGTCTGAAGGCTGCCCACACTGTGCCTGTGTGCTGCAGCTTGCATCTTCGCCTTTGGGAAGCTGCCGCTCGCCGATTCTCCCGGAGGCGAAGAAGCGGCTTCTTCGCACACAGAGCATTGTGGCGAGCGCAGGGAGCTCCTGAGAGCGGTTTGTGCCGAAAGAAGCCCGGGACCGGCACTTAGCTTCGGAGAGCTGCGTATCTGCGTCTTCTGCGTGTTTTGCCGCTCTACACTCAGCAAAAAGCTTTTCCACCATATCTTGCAAGGAGAAACTCTGCCAGGAAAGAAAACATCCAAAATCTTGTTCTAAAGCTTGCACGGGGGTCTGCAAAGAGTTTGGCAAGAATGAAAGGTAGTTGTCCAAAACTCGTTCTTTTCCAATAGAATAACCATGGAAAAGACAGGAGAGTGGTAAAATACTGTTTTCTCTAAGTCTGAAGGCTGCCCACACTGTGCCTGTGTGCTGCAGCTTGCATCTTCGCCTTTGGGAAGCTGCCGCTCGCCGATTCTCCCGGAGGCGAAGAAGCGGCTTCTTCGCACACAGAGCATTGTGGCGAGCGCAGGGAGCTCCTGAGAGCGGTTTGTGCCGAAAGAAGCCCGGGACCGGCACTTAGCTTCGGAGAGCTGCGTATCTGCGTCTTCTGCGTGTCTTGCCGCTCTACACTCAGCAAAAAGCTTTTCCAGCATATCTTGCAAGGAGAAACTCTGCCAGGAAAGAAAACATCCAAAATCTTGTTCTAAAGCTTGCACGGAGGTCTGCAAAGAGTTTGGCAAGAATGAAAGGTAGTTGTCCAAATCTCGTTCTTTTCCAATAGAATAACCATGGAAAAGGCAGGAGAGTGGTAAAGTACTGTTTTCTCTAAGTCTGAAGGCTGCCCACACTGTGCCTGTGTGCTGCAGCTTGCATCTTCGCCTTTGGGAAGCTGCTGCTCGCCGATTCTCCCGGAGGCGAAGAAGCGGCTTCTTCGCACACAGAGCATTGTGGCGAGCGCAGGGAGCTCCTGAGAGCGGTTTGTGCCGAAAGAAGCCCGGGACCGGCACTTAGCTTCGGAGAGCTGCGTATCTGCGTCTTCTGCGTGTCTTGCCGCTCTACACTCAGCCAAAAGCTTTTCCACCATATCTTGCAAGGAGAAACTCTGCCAGGAAAGAAAACATCCAAAATCTTGTTCTAAAGCTTGCACGGGGGTCTGCAAAGAGTTTGGCAAGAATGAAAGGTAGTTGTCCAAAACTCGTTCTCTTCCAATAGAATAACCATGGAAAAGGCAGGAGAGTGGTAAAGTACTGTTTTCTCTAAGTCTGAAGGCTGCCCACACTGTGCCTGTGTGCTGCAGCTTGCATCTTCGCCTTTGGGAAGCTGCTGCTCGCCGATTCTCCCGGAGGCGAAGAAGCGGCTTCTTCGCACACAGAGCATTGTGGCGAGCGCAGGGAGCTCCTGAGAGCGGTTTGTGCCGAAAGAAGCCCGGGACCGGCACTTAGCTTCGGAGAGCTGCGTATCTGCGTCTTCTGCGTGTCTTGCCGCTCTACACTCAGCAAAAAGCTTTTCCACCATATCTTGCAAGGAGAAACTCTGCCAGGAAAGAAAACATCCAAAATCTTGTTCTAAAGCTTGCACGGGGGTCTGCAAAGAGTTTGGCAAGAATGAAAGGTAGTTGTCCAAAACTCGTTCTCTTCCAATAGAATAACCATGGAAAAGGCAGGAGAGTGGTAAAGTACTGTTTTCTCTAAGTCTGAAGGCTGCCCACACTGTGCCTGTGTGCTGCAGCTTGCATCTTCGCCTTTGGGAAGCTGCTGCTCGCCGATTCTCCCGGAGGCGAAGAAGCGGCTTCTTCGCACACAGAGCATTGTGGCGAGCGCAGGGAGCTCCTGAGAGCGGTTTGTGCCGAAAGAAGCCCGGGACCGGCACTTAGCTTCGGAGAGCTGCCTATCTGCGTCTTCTGCGTGTCTTGCCGCTCTACACTCAGCCAAAAGCTTTTCCACCATATCTTGCAAGGAGAAACTCTGCCAGGAAAGAAAACATCCAAAATCTTGTTCTAAAGCTTGCACGGAGGTCTGCAAAGAGTTTGGCAAGAATGAAAGGTAGTTGTCCAAAACTCGTTCTTTTCCAATAGAATAACCATGGAAAAGGCAGGAGAGTGGTAAAGTACTGTTTTCTCTAAGTCTGAAGGCTGCCCACCCTGTGCCTGTGTGCTGCAGCTTGCATCTTCGCCTTTGGGAAGCTGCCGCTCGCCGGTTCTCCAGGAGGCGAAGAAGCGGCTTCTTCGCACACAGAGCATTGTGGCGAGCGCAGGGAGCTCCTGAGAGCGGTTTGTGCCGAAAGAAGCCCGGGACCGGCACTTAGCTTCGGAGAGCTGCGTATCTGCGTCTTCTGCGTGTCTTGCCGCTCTACACTCAGCAAAAAGCTTTTCCACCATATCTTGCAAGGAGAAACTCTGCCAGGAAAGAAAACATCCAAAATCTTGTTCTAAAGCTTGCACGCAGGTCTGCAAAGAGTTTGGCAAGAATGAAAGGTAGTTGTCCAAAACTCGTTCTTTTCCAATAGAATAACCATGGAAAAGGCAGGAGAGTGGTAAAGTACTGTTTTCTCTAAGTCTGAAGGCTGCCCACCCTGTGCCTGTGTGCTGCAGCTTGCATCTTCGCCTTTGCGAAGCTGCCGCTCGCCGATTCTCCCGGAGGCGAAGAAGCGGCTTCTTCGCACACAGAGCATTGTGGCGAGCGCAGGGAGCTCCTGAGAGCGGTTTGTGCCGAAAGAAGCCCGGGACCGGCACTTAGCTTCGGAGAGCTGCGTATCTGCGTCTTCTGCGTGTCTTGCCGCTCTACACTCAGCAAAAAGCTTTTCCACCATATCTTGCAAGGAGAAACTCTGCCAGGAAAGAAAACATCCAAAATCTTGTTCTAAAGCTTGCACGCAGGTCTGCAAAGAGTTTGGCAAGAATGAAAGGTAGTTGTCCAAAACTCGTTCTTTTCCAATAGAATAACCATGGAAAAGGCAGGAGAGTGGTAAAGTACTGTTTTCTCTAAGTCTGAAGGCTGCCCACACTGTGCCTGTGTGCTGCAGCTTGCATCTTCGCCTTTGGGAAGCTGCCGCTCGCCGGTTCTCCCGCAGGCGAAGAAGCGGCTTCTTCGCACACAGAGCATTGTGGCGAGCGCAGGGAGCTCCTGAGAGCGGTTTGTGCCGAAAGAAGCCCGGGACCGGCACTTAGCTTCGGAGAGCTGCGTATCTGCGTCTTCTGCGTGTCTTGCCGCTCTACACTCAGCAAAAAGCTTTTCCACCATATCTTGCAAGGAGAAACTCTGCCAGGAAAGAAAACATCCAAAATCTTGTTCTAAAGCTTGCACGCAGGTCTGCAAAGAGTTTGGCAAGAATGAAAGGTAGTTGTCCAAAACTCGTTCTTTTCCAATAGAATAACCATGGAAAAGGCAGGAGAGTGGTAAAGTACTGTTTTCTCTAAGTCTGAAGGCTGCCCACCCTGTGCCTGTGTGCTGCAGCTTGCATCTTCGCCTTTGGGAAGCTGCCGCTCGCCGATTCTCCCGGAGGCGAAGAAGCGGCTTCTTCGCACACAGAGCATTGTGGCGAGCGCAGGGAGCTCCTGAGAGCGGTTTGTGCCGAAAGAAGCCCGGGACCGGCACTTAGCTTCGGAGAGCTGCGTATCTGCGTCTTCTGCGTGTCTTGCCGCTCTACACTCAGCAAAAAGCTTTTCCAGCATATCTTGCAAGGAGAAACTCTGCCAGGAAAGAAAACATCCAAAATCTTGTTCTAAAGCTTGCACGGGGGTCTGCAAAGAGTTTGGCAAGAATGAAAGGTAGTTGTCCAAAACTCGTTCTTTTCCAATAGAATAACCATGGAAAAGGCAGGAGAGTGGTAAAGTACTGTTTTCTCTAAGTCTGAAGGCTGCCCACACTGTGCCTGTGTGCTGCAGCTTGCATCTTCGCCTTTGGGAAGCTGCTGCTCGCCGATTCTCCCGGAGGCGAAGAAGCGGCTTCTTCGCACACAGAGCATTGTGGCGAGCGCAGGGAGCTCCTGAGAGCGGTTTGTGCCGAAAGAAGCCCGGGACCGGCACTTAGCTTCGGAGAGCTGCCTATCTGCGTCTTCTGCGTGTCTTGCCGCTCTACACTCAGCAAAAAGCTTTTCCACCATATCTTGCAAGGAGAAACTCTGCCAGGAAAGAAAACATCCAAAATCTTGTTCTAAAGCTTGCACGAAGGTCTGCAAAGAGTTTGGCAAGAATGAAAGGTAGTTGTCCAAAACTCGTTCTCTTCCAATAGAATAACCATGGAAAAGGCAGGAGAGTGGTAAAGTACTGTTTTCTCTAAGTCTGAAGGCTGCCCACCCTGTGCCTGTGTGCTGCAGCTTGCATCTTCGCCTTTGGGAAGCTGCCGCTCGCCGATTCTCCCGCAGGCGAAGAAGCGGCTTCTTCGCACACAGAGCATTGTGGCGAGCGCAGGGAGCTCCTGAGAGCGGTTTGTGCCGAAAGAAGCCCGGGACCGGCACTTAGCTTCGGAGAGCTGCGTATCTGCGTCTTCTGCGTGTCTTGCCGCTCTACACTCAGCAAAACGCTTTTCCAGCATATCTTGCAAGGAGAAACTCTGCCAGGAAAGAAAACATCCAAAATCTTGTTCTAAAGCTTGCACGGAGGTCTGCAAAGAGTTTGGCAAGAATGAAAGGTAGTTGTCCAAAACTCGTTCTTTTCCAATAGAATAACCATGGAAAAGGCAGGAGAGTGGTAAAGTACTGTTTTCTCTAAGTCTGAAGGCTGCCCACCCTGTGCCTGTGTGCTGCAGCTTGCATCTTCGCCTTTGGGAAGCTGCCGCTCGCCGATTCTCCCGCAGGCGAAGAAGCGGCTTCTTCGCACACAGAGCATTGTGGCGAGCGCAGGGAGCTCCTGAGAGCGGTTTGTGCCGAAAGAAGCCCGGGACCGGCACTTAGCTTCGGAGAGCTGCGTATCTGCGTCTTCTGCGTGTCTTGCCGCTCTACACTCAGCAAAAAGCTTTTCCACCATATCTTGCAAGGAGAAACTCTGCCAGGAAAGAAAACATCCAAAATCTTGTTCTAAAGCTTGCACGGAGGTCTGCAAAGAGTTTGGCAAGAATGAAAGGTAGTTGTCCAAAACTCGTTCTTTTCCAATAGAATAACCATGGAAAAGGCAGGAGAGTGGTAAAGTACTGTTTTCTCTAAGTCTGAAGGCTGCCCACACTGTGCCTGTGTGCTGCAGCTTGCATCTTCGCCTTTGGGAAGCTGCCGCTCGCCGATTCTCCCGGAGGCGAAGAAGCGGCTTCTTCGCACACAGAGCATTGTGGCGAGCGCAGGGAGCTCCTGAGAGCGGTTTGTGCCGAAAGAAGCCCGGGACCGGCACTTAGCTTCGGAGAGCTGCGTATCTGCGTCTTCTGCGTGTTTTGCCGCTCTACACTCAGCAAAAAGCTTTTCCACCATATCTTGCAAGGAGAAACTCTGCCAGGAAAGAAAACATCCAAAATCTTGTTCTAAAGCTTGCACGGGGGTCTGCAAAGAGTTTGGCAAGAATGAAAGGTAGTTGTCCAAAACTCGTTCTTTTCCAATAGAATAACCATGGAAAAGGCAGGAGAGTGGTAAAGTACTGTTTTCTCTAAGTCTGAAGGCTGCCCACACTGTGCCTGTGTGCTGCAGCTTGCATCTTCGCCTTTGGGAAGCTGCCGCTCGCCGATTCTCCCGCAGGCGAAGAAGCGGCTTCTTCGCACACAGAGCATTGTGGCGAGCGCAGGGAGCTCCTGAGAGCGGTTTGTGCCGAAAGAAGCCCGGGACCGGCACTTAGCTTCGGAGAGCTGCGTATCTGCGTCTTCTGCGTGTCTTGCCGCTCTACACTCAGCCAAAAGCTTTTCCAGCATATCTTGCAAGGAAAAACTCTGCCAGGAAAGAAAACATCCAAAATCTTGTTCTAAAGCTTGCACGGAGGTCTGCAAAGAGTTTGGCAAGAATGAAAGGTAGTTGTCCAAAACTCGTTCTTTTCCAATAGAATAACCATGGAAAAGACAGGAGAGTGGTAAAATACTGTTTTCTCTAAGTCTGAAGGCTGCCCACACTGTGCCTGTGTGCTGCAGCTTGCATCTTCGCCTTTGGGAAGCTGCCGCTCGCCGATTCTCCCGGAGGCGAAGAAGCGGCTTCTTCGCACACAGAGCATTGTGGCGAGCGCAGGGAGCTCCTGAGAGCGGTTTGTGCCGAAAGAAGCCCGGGACCGGCACTTAGCTTCGGAGAGCTGCGTATCTGCGTCTTCTGCGTGTTTTGCCGCTCTACACTCAGCCAAAAGCTTTTCCAGCATATCTTGCAAGGAAAAACTCTGCCAGGAAAGAAAACATCCAAAATCTTGTTCTAAAGCTTGCACGGAGGTCTGCAAAGAGTTTGGCAAGAATGAAAGGTAGTTGTCCAAAACTCGTTCTTTTCCAATAGAATAACCATGGAAAAGACAGGAGAGTGGTAAAGTACTGTTTTCTCTAAGTCTGAAGGCTGCCCACCCTGTGCCTGTGTGCTGCAGCTTGCATCTTCGCCTTTGGGAAGCTGCCGCTCGCCGATTCTCCCGGAGGCGAAGAAGCGGCTTCTTCGCACACAGAGCATTTTGGCGAGCGCAGGGAGCTCCTGAGAGCGGTTTGTGCCGAAAGAAGCCCGGGACCGGCACTTAGCTTCGGAGAGCTGCGTATCTGCGTCTTCTGCGTGTCTTGCCGCTCTACACTCAGCAAAAAGCTTTTCCAGCATATCTTGCAAGGAGAAACTCTGCCAGGAAAGAAAACATCCAAAATCTTGTTCTAAAGCTTGCACGGGGGTCTGCAAAGAGTTTGGCAAGAATGAAAGGTAGTTGTCCAAAACTCGTTCTTTTCCAATAGAATAACCATGGAAAAGGCAGGAGAGTGGTAAAGTACTGTTTTCTCTAAGTCTGAAGGCTGCCCACACTGTGCCTGTGTGCTGCAGCTTGCATCTTCGCCTTTGGGAAGCTGCCGCTCGCCGATTCTCCCGGAGGCGAAGAAGCGGCTTCTTCGCACACAGAGCATTGTGGCGAGCGCAGGGAGCTCCTGAGAGCGGTTTGTGCCGAAAGAAGCCCGGGACCGGCACTTAGCTTCGGAGAGCTGCGTATCTGCGTCTTCTGCGTGTCTTGCCGCTCTACACTCAGCCAAAAGCTTTTCCACCATATCTTGCAAGGAGAAACTCTGCCAGGAAAGAAAACATCCAAAATCTTGTTCTAAAGCTTGCACGGAGGTCTGCAAAGAGTTTGGCAAGAATGAAAGGTAGTTGTCCAAAACTCGTTCTTTTCCAATAGAATAACCATGGAAAAGGCAGGAGAGTGGTAAAGTACTGTTTTCTCTAAGTCTGAAGGCTGCCCACCCTGTGCCTGTGTGCTGCAGCTTGCATCTTCGCCTTTGGGAAGCTGCCGCTCGCCGATTCTCCCGGAGGCGAAGAAGCGGCTTCTTCGCACACAGAGCATTGTGGCGAGCGCAGGGAGCTCCTGAGAGCGGTTTGTGCCGAAAGAAGCCCGGGACCGGCACTTAGCTTCGGAGAGCTGCGTATCTGCGTCTTCTGCGTGTCTTGCCGCTCTACACTCAGCAAAAAGCTTTTCCAGCATATCTTGCAAGGAGAAACTCTGCCAGGAAAGAAAACATCCAAAATCTTGTTCTAAAGCTTGCACGGAGGTCTGCAAAGAGTTTGGCAAGAATGAAAGGTAGTTGTCCAAAACTCGTTCTTTTCCAATAGAATAACCATGGAAAAGGCAGGAGAGTGGTAAAGTACTGTTTTCTCTAAGTCTGAAGGCTGCCCACACTGTGCCTGTGTGCTGCAGCTTGCATCTTCGCCTTTGGGAAGCTGCCGCTCGCCGATTCTCCCGGAGGCGAAGAAGCGGCTTCTTCGCACACAGAGCATTGTGGCGAGCGCAGGGAGCTCCTGAGAGCGGTTTGTGCCGAAAGAAGCCCGGGACCGGCACTTAGCTTCGGAGAGCTGCGTATCTGCGTCTTCTGCGTGTCTTGCCGCTCTACACTCAGCAAAAAGCTTTTCCACCATATCTTGCAAGGAGAAACTCTGCCAGGAAAGAAAACATCCAAAATCTTGTTCTAAAGCTTGCACGGGGGTCTGCAAAGAGTTTGGCAAGAATGAAAGGTAGTTGTCCAAAACTCGTTCTCTTCCAATAGAATAACCATGGAAAAGGCAGGAGAGTGGTAAAGTACTGTTTTCTCTAAGTCTGAAGGCTGCCCACACTGTGCCTGTGTGCTGCAGCTTGCATCTTCGCCTTTGGGAAGCTGCCGCTCGCCGATTCTCCCGCAGGCGAAGAAGCGGCTTCTTCGCACACAGAGCATTGTGGCGAGCGCAGGGAGCTCCTGAGAGCGGTTTGTGCCGAAAGAAGCCCGGGACCGGCACTTAGCTTCGGAGAGCTGCGTATCTGCGTCTTCTGCGTGTCTTGCCGCTCTACACTCAGCAAAAAGCTTTTCCACCATATCTTGCAAGGAGAAACTCTGCCAGGAAAGAAAACATCCAAAATCTTGTTCTAAAGCTTGCACGCAGGTCTGCAAAGAGTTTGGCAAGAATGAAAGGTAGTTGTCCAAAACTCGTTCTTTTCCAATAGAATAACCATGGAAAAGGCAGGAGAGTGGTAAAGTACTGTTTTCTCTAAGTCTGAAGGCTGCCCACACTGTGCCTGTGTGCTGCAGCTTGCATCTTCGCCTTTGGGAAGCTGCCGCTCGCCGATTCTCCCGGAGGCGAAGAAGCGGCTTCTTCGCACACAGAGCATTGTGGCGAGCTCAGGGAGCTCCTGAGAGCGGTTTGTGCCGAAAGAAGACCGGGACCGGCACTTAGCTTCGGAGAGCTGCCTATCTGCGTCTTCTGCGTGTCTTGCCGCTCTACACTCAGCCAAAAGCTTTTCCACCATATCTTGCAAGGAGAAACTCTGCCAGGAAAGAAAACATCCAAAATCTTGTTCTAAAGCTTGCACGGAGGTCTGCAAAGAGTTTGGCAAGAATGAAAGGTAGTTGTCCAAAACTCGTTCTTTTCCAATAGAATAACCATGGAAAAGGCAGGAGAGTGGTAAAGTACTGTTTTCTCTAAGTCTGAAGGCTGCCCACCCTGTGCCTGTGTGCTGCAGCTTGCATCTTCGCCTTTGGGAAGCTGCTGCTCGCCGATTCTCCCGGAGGCGAAGAAGCGGCTTCTTCGCACACAGAGCATTGTGGCGAGCGCAGGGAGCTCCTGAGAGCGGTTTGTGCCGAAAGAAGCCCGGGACCGGCACTTAGCTTCGGAGAGCTGCCTATCTGCGTCTTCTGCGTGTCTTGCCGCTCTACACTCAGCAAAAAGCTTTTCCACCATATCTTGCAAGGAGAAACTCTGCCAGGAAAGAAAACATCCAAAATCTTGTTCTAAAGCTTGCACGCAGGTCTGCAAAGAGTTTGGCAAGAATGAAAGGTAGTTGTCCAAAACTCGTTCTCTTCCAATAGAATAACCATGGAAAAGGCAGGAGAGTGGTAAAGTACTGTTTTCTCTAAGTCTGAAGGCTGCCCACCCTGTGCCTGTGTGCTGCAGCTTGCATCTTCGCCTTTGGGAAGCTGCCGCTCGCCGATTCTCCCGCAGGCGAAGAAGCGGCTTCTTCGCACACAGAGCATTGTGGCGAGCGCAGGGAGCTCCTGAGAGCGGTTTGTGCCGAAAGAAGCCCGGGACCGGCACTTAGCTTCGGAGAGCTGCGTATCTGCGTCTTCTGCGTGTCTTGCCGCTCTAAACTCAGCAAAACGCTTTTCCAGCATATCTTGCAAGGAGAAACTCTGCCAGGAAAGAAAACATCCAAAATCTTGTTCTAAAGCTTGCACGGGGGTCTGCAAAGAGTTTGGCAAGAATGAAAGGTAGTTGTCCAAAACTCGTTCTTTTCCAATAGAATAACCATGGAAAAGGCAGGAGAGTGGTAAAGTACTGTTTTCTCTAAGTCTGAAGGCTGCCCACCCTGTGCCTGTGTGCTGCAGCTTGCATCTTCGCCTTTGCGAAGCTGCCGCTCGCCGATTCTCCCGGAGGCGAAGAAGCGGCTTCTTCGCACACAGAGCATTGTGGCGAGCGCAGGGAGCTCCTGAGAGCGGTTTGTGCCGAAAGAAGCCCGGGACCGGCACTTAGCTTCGGAGAGCTGCGTATCTGCGTCTTCTGCGTGTCTTGCCGCTCTACACTCAGCAAAAAGGTTTTCCACCATATCTTGCAAGGAGAAACTCTGCCAGGAAAGAAAACATCCAAAATCTTGTTCTAAAGCTTGCACGCAGGTCTGCAAAGAGTTTGGCAAGAATGAAAGGTAGTTGTCCAAAACTCGTTCTTTTCCAATAGAATAACCATGGAAAAGGCAGGAGAGTGGTAAAGTACTGTTTTCTCTAAGTCTGAAGGCTGCCCACACTGTGCCTGTGTGCTGCAGCTTGCATCTTCGCCTTTGGGAAGCTGCCGCTCGCCGATTCTCCCGCAGGCGAAGAAGCGGCTTCTTCGCACACAGAGCATTGTGGCGAGCGCAGGGAGCTCCTGAGAGCGGTTTGTGCCGAAAGAAGCCCGGGACCGGCACTTAGCTTCGGAGAGCTGCGTATCTGCGTCTTCTGCGTGTCTTGCCGCTCTACACTCAGCCAAAAGCTTTTCCACCATATCTTGCAAGGAGAAACTCTGCCAGGAAAGAAAACATCCAAAATCTTGTTCTAAAGCTTGCACGGAGGTCTGCAAAGAGTTTGGCAAGAATGAAAGGTAGTTGTCCAAAACTCGTTCTTTTCCAATAGAATAACCATGGAAAAGGCAGGAGAGTGGTAAAGTACTGTTTTCTCTAAGTCTGAAGGCTGCCCACCCTGTGCCTGTGTGCTGCAGCTTGCATCTTCGCCTTTGGGAAGCTGCCGCTCGCCGATTCTCCCGCAGGCGAAGAAGCGGCTTCTTCGCACACAGAGCATTGTGGCGAGCGCAGGGAGCTCCTGAGAGCGGTTTGTGCCGAAAGAAGCCCGGGACCGGCACTTAGCTTCGGAGAGCTGCGTATCTGCGTCTTCTGCGTGTCTTGCCGCTCTACACTCAGCAAAAAGCTTTTCCAGCATATCTTGCAAGGAGAAACTCTGCCAGGAAAGAAAACATCCAAAATCTTGTTCTAAAGCTTGCACGCAGGTCTGCAAAGAGTTTGGCAAGAATGAAAGGTAGTTGTCCAAAACTCGTTCTTTTCCAATAGAATAACCATGGAAAAGGCAGGAGAGTGGTAAAGTACTGTTTTCTCTAAGTCTGAAGGCTGCCCACACTGTGCCTGTGTGCTGCAGCTTGCATCTTCGCCTTTGGGAAGCTGCTGCTCGCCGATTCTCCCGCAGGCGAAGAAGCGGCTTCTTCGCACACAGAGCATTGTGGCGAGCGCAGGGAGCTCCTGAGAGCGGTTTGTGCCGAAAGAAGCCCGGGACCGGCACTTAGCTTCGGAGAGCTGCGTATCTGCGTCTTCTGCGTGTCTTGCCACTCTACACTCAGCAAAAAGCTTTTCCACCATATCTTGCAAGGAGAAACTCTGCCAGGAAAGAAAACATCCAAAATCTTGTTCTAAAGCTTGCACGGGGGTCTGCAAAGAGTTTGGCAAGAATGAAAGGTAGTTGTCCAAAACTCGTTCTCTTCCAATAGAATAACCATGGAAAAGGCAGGAGAGTGGTAAAGTACTGTTTTCTCTAAGTCTGAAGGCTGCCCACCCTGTGCCTGTGTGCTGCAGCTTGCATCTTCGCCTTTGGGAAGCTGCCGCTCGCCGATTCTCCCGGAGGCGAAGAAGCGGCTTCTTCGCACACAGAGCATTTTGGCGAGCGCAGGGAGCTCCTGAGAGCGGTTTGTGCCGAAAGAAGCCCGGGACCGGCACTTAGCTTCGGAGAGCTGCGTATCTGCGTCTTCTGCGTGTCTTGCCGCTCTACACTCAGCAAAAAGCTTTTCCAGCATATCTTGCAAGGAGAAACTCTGCCAGGAAAGAAAACATCCAAAATCTTGTTCTAAAGCTTGCACGGGGGTCTGCAAAGAGTTTGGCAAGAATGAAAGGTAGTTGTCCAAAACTCGTTCTTTTCCAATAGAATAACCATGGAAAAGGCAGGAGAGTGGTAAAGTACTGTTTTCTCTAAGTCTGAAGGCTGCCCACACTGTGCCTGTGTGCTGCAGCTTGCATCTTCGCCTTTGGGAAGCTGCCGCTCGCCGATTCTCCCGGAGGCGAAGAAGCGGCTTCTTCGCACACAGAGCATTGTGGCGAGCGCAGGGAGCTCCTGAGAGCGGTTTGTGCCGAAAGAAGCCCGGGACCGGCACTTAGCTTCGGAGAGCTGCGTATCTGCGTCTTCTGCGTGTCTTGCCGCTCTACACTCAGCCAAAAGCTTTTCCAGCATATCTTGCAAGGAGAAACTCTGCCAGGAAAGAAAACATCCAAAATCTTGTTCTAAAGCTTGCACGGAGGTCTGCAAAGAGTTTGGCAAGAATGAAAGGTAGTTGTCCAAAACTCGTTCTTTTCCAATAGAATAACCATGGAAAAGGCAGGAGAGTGGTAAAGTACTGTTTTCTCTAAGTCTGAAGGCTGCCCACCCTGTGCCTGTGTGCTGCAGCTTGCATCTTCGCCTTTGGGAAGCTGCCGCTCGCCGATTCTCCCGGAGGCGAAGAAGCGGCTTCTTCGCACACAGAGCATTGTGGCGAGCGCAGGGAGCTCCTGAGAGCGGTTTGTGCCGAAAGAAGCCCGGGACCGGCACTTAGCTTCGGAGAGCTGCGTATCTGCGTCTTCTGCGTGTCTTGCCGCTCTACACTCAGCAAAAAGCTTTTCCAGCATATCTTGCAAGGAGAAACTCTGCCAGGAAAGAAAACATCCAAAATCTTGTTCTAAAGCTTGCACGGAGGTCTGCAAAGAGTTTGGCAAGAATGAAAGGTAGTTGTCCAAAACTCGTTCTTTTCCAATAGAATAACCATGGAAAAGGCAGGAGAGTGGTAAAGTACTGTTTTCTCTAAGTCTGAAGGCTGCCCACACTGTGCCTGTGTGCTGCAGCTTGCATCTTCGCCTTTGGGAAGCTGCCGCTCGCCGATTCTCCCGGAGGCGAAGAAGCGGCTTCTTCGCACACAGAGCATTGTGGCGAGCGCAGGGAGCTCCTGAGAGCGGTTTGTGCCGAAAGAAGCCCGGGACCGGCACTTAGCTTCGGAGAGCTGCGTATCTGCGTCTTCTGCGTGTCTTGCCGCTCTACACTCAGCAAAAAGCTTTTCCACCATATCTTGCAAGGAGAAACTCTGCCAGGAAAGAAAACATCCAAAATCTTGTTCTAAAGCTTGCACGGGGGTCTGCAAAGAGTTTGGCAAGAATGAAAGGTAGTTGTCCAAAACTCGTTCTCTTCCAATAGAATAACCATGGAAAAGGCAGGAGAGTGGTAAAGTACTGTTTTCTCTAAGTCTGAAGGCTGCCCACACTGTGCCTGTGTGCTGCAGCTTGCATCTTCGCCTTTGGGAAGCTGCCGCTCGCCGATTCTCCCGGAGGCGAAGAAGCGGCTTCTTCGCACACAGAGCATTGTGGCGAGCGCAGGGAGCTCCTGAGAGCGGTTTGTGCCGAAAGAAGCCCGGGACCGGCACTTAGCTTCGGAGAGCTGCGTATCTGCGTCTTCTGCGTGTCTTGCCGCTCTACACTCAGCCAAAAGCTTTTCCAGCATATCTTGCAAGGAGAAACTCTGCCAGGAAAGAAAACATCCAAAATCTTGTTCTAAAGCTTGCACGGAGGTCTGCAAAGAGTTTGGCAAGAATGAAAGGTAGTTGTCCAAAACTCGTTCTTTTCCAATAGAATAACCATGGAAAAGGCAGGAGAGTGGTAAAGTACTGTTTTCTCTAAGTCTGAAGGCTGCCCACCCTGTGCCTGTGTGCTGCAGCTTGCATCTTCGCCTTTGGGAAGCTGCCGCTCGCCGGTTCTCCCGCAGGCGAAGAAGCGGCTTCTTCGCACACAGAGCATTGTGGCGAGCGCAGGGAGCTCCTGAGAGCGGTTTGTGCCGAAAGAAGCCCGGGACCGGCACTTAGCTTCGGAGAGCTGCGTATCTGCGTCTTCTGCGTGTCTTGCCGCTCTACACTCAGCAAAAAGCTTTTCCACCATATCTTGCAAGGAGAAACTCTGCCAGGAAAGAAAACATCCAAAATCTTGTTCTAAAGCTTGCACGCAGGTCTGCAAAGAGTTTGGCAAGAATGAAAGGTAGTTGTCCAAAACTCGTTCTTTTCCAATAGAATAACCATGGAAAAGGCAGGAGAGTGGTAAAGTACTGTTTTCTCTAAGTCTGAAGGCTGCCCACACTGTGCCTGTGTGCTGCAGCTTGCATCTTCGCCTTTGGGAAGCTGCCGCTCGCCGATTCTCCCGGAGGCGAAGAAGCGGCTTCTTCGCACACAGAGCATTGTGGCGAGCTCAGGGAGCTCCTGAGAGCGGTTTGTGCCGAAAGAAGACCGGGACCGGCACTTAGCTTCGGAGAGCTGCCTATCTGCGTCTTCTGCGTGTCTTGCCGCTCTACACTCAGCCAAAAGCTTTTCCACCATATCTTGCAAGGAGAAACTCTGCCAGGAAAGAAAACATCCAAAATCTTGTTCTAAAGCTTGCACGGAGGTCTGCAAAGAGTTTGGCAAGAATGAAAGGTAGTTGTCCAAAACTCGTTCTTTTCCAATAGAATAACCATGGAAAAGGCAGGAGAGTGGTAAAGTACTGTTTTCTCTAAGTCTGAAGGCTGCCCACCCTGTGCCTGTGTGCTGCAGCTTGCATCTTCGCCTTTGGGAAGCTGCTGCTCGCCGATTCTCCCGGAGGCGAAGAAGCGGCTTCTTCGCACACAGAGCATTGTGGCGAGCGCAGGGAGCTCCTGAGAGCGGTTTGTGCCGAAAGAAGCCCGGGACCGGCACTTAGCTTCGGAGAGCTGCGTATCTGCGTCTTCTGCGTGTCTTGCCGCTCTACACTCAGCAAAAAGCTTTTCCACCATATCTTGCAAGGAGAAACTCTGCCAGGAAAGAAAACATCCAAAATCTTGTTCTAAAGCTTGCACGCAGGTCTGCAAAGAGTTTGGCAAGAATGAAAGGTAGTTGTCCAAAACTCGTTCTCTTCCAATAGAATAACCATGGAAAAGGCAGGAGAGTGGTAAAGTACTGTTTTCTCTAAGTCTGAAGGCTGCCCACCCTGTGCCTGTGTGCTGCAGCTTGCATCTTCGCCTTTGGGAAGCTGCCGCTCGCCGATTCTCCCGCAGGCGAAGAAGCGGCTTCTTCGCACACAGAGCATTGTGGCGAGCGCAGGGAGCTCCTGAGAGCGGTTTGTGCCGAAAGAAGCCCGGGACCGGCACTTAGCTTCGGAGAGCTGCGTATCTGCGTCTTCTGCGTGTCTTGCCGCTCTAAACTCAGCAAAACGCTTTTCCAGCATATCTTGCAAGGAGAAACTCTGCCAGGAAAGAAAACATCCAAAATCTTGTTCTAAAGCTTGCACGGGGGTCTGCAAAGAGTTTGGCAAGAATGAAAGGTAGTTGTCCAAAACTCGTTCTTTTCCAATAGAATAACCATGGAAAAGGCAGGAGAGTGGTAAAGTACTGTTTTCTCTAAGTCTGAAGGCTGCCCACCCTGTGCCTGTGTGCTGCAGCTTGCATCTTCGCCTTTGCGAAGCTGCCGCTCGCCGATTCTCCCGGAGGCGAAGAAGCGGCTTCTTCGCACACAGAGCATTGTGGCGAGCGCAGGGAGCTCCTGAGAGCGGTTTGTGCCGAAAGAAGCCCGGGACCGGCACTTAGCTTCGGAGAGCTGCGTATCTGCGTCTTCTGCGTGTCTTGCCGCTCTACACTCAGCCAAAAGCTTTTCCACCATATCTTGCAAGGAGAAACTCTGCCAGGAAAGAAAACATCCAAAATCTTGTTCTAAAGCTTGCACGGAGGTCTGCAAAGAGTTTGGCAAGAATGAAAGGTAGTTGTCCAAAACTCGTTCTTTTCCAATAGAATAACCATGGAAAAGGCAGGAGAGTGGTAAAGTACTGTTTTCTCTAAGTCTGAAGGCTGCCCACACTGTGCCTGTGTGCTGCAGCTTGCATCTTCGCCTTTGGGAAGCTGCCGCTCGCCGATTCTCCCGCAGGCGAAGAAGCGGCTTCTTCGCACACAGAGCATTGTGGCGAGCGCAGGGAGCTCCTGAGAGCGGTTTGTGCCGAAAGAAGCCCGGGACCGGCACTTAGCTTCGGAGAGCTGCGTATCTGCGTCTTCTGCGTGTCTTGCCGCTCTACACTCAGCCAAAAGCTTTTCCACCATATCTTGCAAGGAGAAACTCTGCCAGGAAAGAAAACATCCAAAATCTTGTTCTAAAGCTTGCACGGAGGTCTGCAAAGAGTTTGGCAAGAATGAAAGGTAGTTGTCCAAAACTCGTTCTTTTCCAATAGAATAACCATGGAAAAGGCAGGAGAGTGGTAAAGTACTGTTTTCTCTAAGTCTGAAGGCTGCCCACCCTGTGCCTGTGTGCTGCAGCTTGCATCTTCGCCTTTGGGAAGCTGCCGCTCGCCGATTCTCCCGGAGGCGAAGAAGCGGCTTCTTCGCACACAGAGCATTGTGGCGAGCGCAGGGAGCTCCTGAGAGCGGTTTGTGCCGAAAGAAGCCCGGGACCGGCACTTAGCTTCGGAGAGCTGCGTATCTGCGTCTTCTGCGTGTCTTGCCGCTCTACACTCAGCAAAAAGCTTTTCCAGCATATCTTGCAAGGAGAAACTCTGCCAGGAAAGAAAACATCCAAAATCTTGTTCTAAAGCTTGCACGCAGGTCTGCAAAGAGTTTGGCAAGAATGAAAGGTAGTTGTCCAAAACTCGTTCTTTTCCAATAGAATAACCATGGAAAAGGCAGGAGAGTGGTAAAGTACTGTTTTCTCTAAGTCTGAAGGCTGCCCACACTGTGCCTGTGTGCTGCAGCTTGCATCTTCGCCTTTGGGAAGCTGCTGCTCGCCGATTCTCCCGCAGGCGAAGAAGCGGCTTCTTCGCACACAGAGCATTGTGGCGAGCGCAGGGAGCTCCTGAGAGCGGTTTGTGCCGAAAGAAGCCCGGGACCGGCACTTAGCTTCGGAGAGCTGCGTATCTGCGTCTTCTGCGTGTCTTGCCGCTCTACACTCAGCAAAAAGCTTTTCCACCATATCTTGCAAGGAGAAACTCTGCCAGGAAAGAAAACATCCAAAATCTTGTTCTAAAGCTTGCACGCAGGTCTGCAAAGAGTTTGGCAAGAATGAAAGGTAGTTGTCCAAAACTCGTTCTCTTCCAATAGAATAACCATGGAAAAGGCAGGAGAGTGGTAAAGTACTGTTTTCTCTAAGTCTGAAGGCTGCCCACCCTGTGCCTGTGTGCTGCAGCTTGCATCTTCGCCTTTGGGAAGCTGCCGCTCGCCGATTCTCCCGCAGGCGAAGAAGCGGCTTCTTCGCACACAGAGCATTGTGGCGAGCGCAGGGAGCTCCTGAGAGCGGTTTGTGCCGAAAGAAGCCCGGGACCGGCACTTAGCTTCGGAGAGCTGCGTATCTGCGTCTTCTGCGTGTCTTGCCGCTCTACACTCAGCAAAACGCTTTTCCAGCATATCTTGCAAGGAGAAACTCTGCCAGGAAAGAAAACATCCAAAATCTTGTTCTAAAGCTTGCACGGAGGTCTGCAAAGAGTTTGGCAAGAATGAAAGGTAGTTGTCCAAAACTCGTTCTTTTCCAATAGAATAACCATGGAAAAGGCAGGAGAGTGGTAAAGTACTGTTTTCTCTAAGTCTGAAGGCTGCCCACCCTGTGCCTGTGTGCTGCAGCTTGCATCTTCGCCTTTGGGAAGCTGCCGCTCGCCGATTCTCCCGCAGGCGAAGAAGCGGCTTCTTCGCACACAGAGCATTGTGGCGAGCGCAGGGAGCTCCTGAGAGCGGTTTGTGCCGAAAGAAGCCCGGGACCGGCACTTAGCTTCGGAGAGCTGCGTATCTGCGTCTTCTGCGTGTCTTGCCGCTCTACACTCAGCAAAAAGCTTTTCCACCATATCTTGCAAGGAGAAACTCTGCCAGGAAAGAAAACATCCAAAATCTTGTTCTAAAGCTTGCACGGAGGTCTGCAAAGAGTTTGGCAAGAATGAAAGGTAGTTGTCCAAATCTCGTTCTTTTCCAATAGAATAACCATGGAAAAGGCAGGAGAGTGGTAAAGTACTGTTTTCTCTAAGTCTGAAGGCTGCCCACCCTGTGCCTGTGTGCTGCAGCTTGCATCTTCGCCTTTGCGAAGCTGCCGCTCGCCGATTCTCCCGGAGGCGAAGAAGCGGCTTCTTCGCACACAGAGCATTGTGGCGAGCGCAGGGAGCTCCTGAGAGCGGTTTGTGCCGAAAGAAGCCCGGGACCGGCACTTAGCTTCGGAGAGCTGCGTATCTGCGTCTTCTGCGTGTCTTGCCGCTCTACACTCAGCAAAAAGCTTTTCCACCATATCTTGCAAGGAGAAACTCTGCCAGGAAAGAAAACATCCAAAATCTTGTTCTAAAGCTTGCACGCAGGTCTGCAAAGAGTTTGGCAAGAATGAAAGGTAGTTGTCCAAAACTCGTTCTTTTCCAATAGAATAACCATGGAAAAGGCAGGAGAGTGGTAAAGTACTGTTTTCTCTAAGTCTGAAGGCTGCCCACACTGTGCCTGTGTGCTGCAGCTTGCATCTTCGCCTTTGGGAAGCTGCCGCTCGCCGATTCTCCCGGAGGCGAAGAAGCGGCTTCTTCGCACACAGAGCATTGTGGCGAGCGCAGGGAGCTCCTGAGAGCGGTTTGTGCCGAAAGAAGACCGGGACCGGCACTTAGCTTCGGAGAGCTGCGTATCTGCGTCTTCTGCGTGTCTTGCCGCTCTACACTCAGCCAAAAGCTTTTCCACCATATCTTGCAAGGAGAAACTCTGCCAGGAAAGAAAACATCCAAAATCTTGTTCTAAAGCTTGCACGGAGGTCTGCAAAGAGTTTGGCAAGAATGAAAGGTAGTTGTCCAAAACTCGTTCTTTTCCAATAGAATAACCATGGAAAAGGCAGGAGAGTGGTAAAGTACTGTTTTCTCTAAGTCTGAAGGCTGCCCACCCTGTGCCTGTGTGCTGCAGCTTGCATCTTCGCCTTTGGGAAGCTGCCGCTCGCCGATTCTCCCGGAGGCGAAGAAGCGGCTTCTTCGCACACAGAGCATTGTGGCGAGCGCAGGGAGCTCCTGAGAGCGGTTTGTGCCGAAAGAAGCCCGGGACCGGCACTTAGCTTCGGAGAGCTGCGTATCTGCGTCTTCTGCGTGTCTTGCCGCTCTACACTCAGCCAAAAGCTTTTCCAGCATATCTTGCAAGGAGAAACTCTGCCAGGAAAGAAAACATCCAAAATCTTGTTCTAAAGCTTGCACGGGGGTCTGCAAAGAGTTTGGCAAGAATGAAAGGTAGTTGTCCAAAACTCGTTCTTTTCCAATAGAATAACCATGGAAAAGGCAGGAGAGTGGTAAAGTACTGTTTTCTCTAAGTCTGAAGGCTGCCCACACTGTGCCTGTGTGCTGCAGCTTGCATCTTCGCCTTTGGGAAGCTGCTGCTCGCCGATTCTCCCGGAGGCGAAGAAGCGGCTTCTTCGCACACAGAGCATTGTGGCGAGCGCAGGGAGCTCCTGAGAGCGGTTTGTGCCGAAAGAAGCCCGGGACCGGCACTTAGCTTCGGAGAGCTGCGTATCTGCGTCTTCTGCGTGTCTTGCCGCTCTACACTCAGCAAAAAGCTTTTCCACCATATCTTGCAAGGAGAAACTCTGCCAGGAAAGAAAACATCCAAAATCTTGTTCTAAAGCTTGCACGCAGGTCTGCAAAGAGTTTGGCAAGAATGAAAGGTAGTTGTCCAAAACTCGTTCTCTTCCAATAGAATAACCATGGAAAAGGCAGGAGAGTGGTAAAGTACTGTTTTCTCTAAGTCTGAAGGCTGCCCACCCTGTGCCTGTGTGCTGCAGCTTGCATCTTCGCCTTTGGGAAGCTGCCGCTCGCCGATTCTCCCGCAGGCGAAGAAGCGGCTTCTTCGCACACAGAGCATTGTGGCGAGCGCAGGGAGCTCCTGAGAGCGGTTTGTGCCGAAAGAAGCCCGGGACCGGCACTTAGCTTCGGAGAGCTGCGTATCTGCGTCTTCTGCGTGTCTTGCCGCTCTACACTCAGCAAAACGCTTTTCCAGCATATCTTGCAAGGAGAAACTCTGCCAGGAAAGAAAACATCCAAAATCTTGTTCTAAAGCTTGCACGCAGGTCTGCAAAGAGTTTGGCAAGAATGAAAGGTAGTTGTCCAAAACTCGTTCTTTTCCAATAGAATAACCATGGAAAAGGCAGGAGAGTGGTAAAGTACTGTTTTCTCTAAGTCTGAAGGCTGCCCACCCTGTGCCTGTGTGCTGCAGCTTGCATCTTCGCCTTTGGGAAGCTGCCGCTCGCCGATTCTCCCGCAGGCGAAGAAGCGGCTTCTTCGCACACAGAGCATTGTGGCGAGCGCAGGGAGCTCCTGAGAGCGGTTTGTGCCGAAAGAAGCCCGGGACCGGCACTTAGCTTCGGAGAGCTGCGTATCTGCGTCTTCTGCGTGTCTTGCCGCTCTACACTCAGCAAAACGCTTTTCCACCATATCTTGCAAGGAGAAACTCTGCCAGGAAAGAAAACATCCAAAATCTTGTTCTAAAGCTTGCACGGAGGTCTGCAAAGAGTTTGGCAAGAATGAAAGGTAGTTGTCCAAAACTCGTTCTTTTCCAATAGAATAACCATGGAAAAGGCAGGAGAGTGGTAAAATACTGTTTTCTCTAAGTCTGAAGGCTGCCCACACTGTGCCTGTGTGCTGCAGCTTGCATCTTCGCCTTTGGGAAGCTGCCGCTCGCCGATTCTCCCGGAGGCGAAGAAGCGGCTTCTTCGCACACAGAGCATTGTGGCGAGCGCAGGGAGCTCCTGAGAGCGGTTTGTGCCGAAAGAAGCCCGGGACCGGCACTTAGCTTCGGAGAGCTGCGTATCTGCGTCTTCTGCGTGTTTTGCCGCTCTACACTCAGCAAAAAGCTTTTCCACCATATCTTGCAAGGAGAAACTCTGCCAGGAAAGAAAACATCCAAAATCTTGTTCTAAAGCTTGCACGGGGGTCTGCAAAGAGTTTGGCAAGAATGAAAGGTAGTTGTCCAAAACTCGTTCTTTTCCAATAGAATAACCATGGAAAAGGCAGGAGAGTGGTAAAGTACTGTTTTCTCTAAGTCTGAAGGCTGCCCACACTGTGCCTGTGTGCTGCAGCTTGCATCTTCGCCTTTGGGAAGCTGCCGCTCGCCGATTCTCCCGCAGGCGAAGAAGCGGCTTCTTCGCACACAGAGCATTGTGGCGAGCGCAGGGAGCTCCTGAGAGCGGTTTGTGCCGAAAGAAGCCCGGGACCGGCACTTAGCTTCGGAGAGCTGCGTATCTGCGTCTTCTGCGTGTCTTGCCGCTCTACACTCAGCCAAAAGCTTTTCCAGCATATCTTGCAAGGAAAAACTCTGCCAGGAAAGAAAACATCCAAAATCTTGTTCTAAAGCTTGCACGGAGGTCTGCAAAGAGTTTGGCAAGAATGAAAGGTAGTTGTCCAAAACTCGTTCTTTTCCAATAGAATAACCATGGAAAAGACAGGAGAGTGGTAAAATACTGTTTTCTCTAAGTCTGAAGGCTGCCCACACTGTGCCTGTGTGCTGCAGCTTGCATCTTCGCCTTTGGGAAGCTGCCGCTCGCCGATTCTCCCGGAGGCGAAGAAGCGGCTTCTTCGCACACAGAGCATTGTGGCGAGCGCAGGGAGCTCCTGAGAGCGGTTTGTGCCGAAAGAAGCCCGGGACCGGCACTTAGCTTCGGAGAGCTGCGTATCTGCGTCTTCTGCGTGTTTTGCCGCTCTACACTCAGCCAAAAGCTTTTCCAGCATATCTTGCAAGGAAAAACTCTGCCAGGAAAGAAAACATCCAAAATCTTGTTCTAAAGCTTGCACGGAGGTCTGCAAAGAGTTTGGCAAGAATGAAAGGTAGTTGTCCAAAACTCGTTCTTTTCCAATAGAATAACCATGGAAAAGACAGGAGAGTGGTAAAGTACTGTTTTCTCTAAGTCTGAAGGCTGCCCACCCTGTGCCTGTGTGCTGCAGCTTGCATCTTCGCCTTTGGGAAGCTGCCGCTCGCCGATTCTCCCGGAGGCGAAGAAGCGGCTTCTTCGCACACAGAGCATTGTGGCGAGCGCAGGGAGCTCCTGAGAGCGGTTTGTGCCGAAAGAAGCCCGGGACCGGCACTTAGCTTCGGAGAGCTGCGTATCTGCGTCTTCTGCGTGTCTTGCCGCTCTACACTCAGCAAAAAGCTTTTCCACCATATCTTGCAAGGAGAAACTCTGCCAGGAAAGAAAACATCCAAAATCTTGTTCTAAAGCTTGCACGGGGGTCTGCAAAGAGTTTGGCAAGAATGAAAGGTAGTTGTCCAAAACTCGTTCTTTTCCAATAGAATAACCATGGAAAAGGCAGGAGAGTGGTAAAGTACTGTTTTCTCTAAGTCTGAAGGCTGCCCACACTGTGCCTGTGTGCTGCAGCTTGCATCTTCGCCTTTGGGAAGCTGCCGCTCGCCGATTCTCCCGGAGGCGAAGAAGCGGCTTCTTCGCACACAGAGCATTGTGGCGAGCGCAGGGAGCTCCTGAGAGCGGTTTGTGCCGAAAGAAGCCCGGGACCGGCACTTAGCTTCGGAGAGCTGCGTATCTGCGTCTTCTGCGTGTCTTGCCGCTCTACACTCAGCAAAAAGCTTTTCCACCATATCTTGCAAGGAGAAACTCTGCCAGGAAAGAAAACATCCAAAATCTTGTTCTAAAGCTTGCACGGAGGTCTGCAAAGAGTTTGGCAAGAATGAAAGGTAGTTGTCCAAATCTCGTTCTTTTCCAATAGAATAACCATGGAAAAGGCAGGAGAGTGGTAAAGTACTGTTTTCTCTAAGTCTGAAGGCTGCCCACACTGTGCCTGTGTGCTGCAGCTTGCATCTTCGCCTTTGGGAAGCTGCTGCTCGCCGATTCTCCCGGAGGCGAAGAAGCGGCTTCTTCGCACACAGAGCATTGTGGCGAGCGCAGGGAGCTCCTGAGAGCGGTTTGTGCCGAAAGAAGCCCGGGACCGGCACTTAGCTTCGGAGAGCTGCGTATCTGCGTCTTCTGCGTGTCTTGCCGCTCTACACTCAGCAAAAAGCTTTTCCACCATATCTTGCAAGGAGAAACTCTGCCAGGAAAGAAAACATCCAAAATCTTGTTCTAAAGCTTGCACGGGGGTCTGCAAAGAGTTTGGCAAGAATGAAAGGTAGTTGTCCAAAACTCGTTCTCTTCCAATAGAATAACCATGGAAAAGGCAGGAGAGTGGTAAAGTACTGTTTTCTCTAAGTCTGAAGGCTGCCCACACTGTGCCTGTGTGCTGCAGCTTGCATCTTCGCCTTTGGGAAGCTGCTGCTCGCCGATTCTCCCGGAGGCGAAGAAGCGGCTTCTTCGCACACAGAGCATTGTGGCGAGCGCAGGGAGCTCCTGAGAGCGGTTTGTGCCGAAAGAAGCCCGGGACCGGCACTTAGCTTCGGAGAGCTGCGTATCTGCGTCTTCTGCGTGTCTTGCCGATCTACACTCAGCCAAAAGCTTTTCCACCATATCTTGCAAGGAGAAACTCTGCCAGGAAAGAAAACATCCAAAATCTTGTTCTAAAGCTTGCACGGAGGTCTGCAAAGAGTTTGGCAAGAATGAAAGGTAGTTGTCCAAAACTCGTTCTTTTCCAATAGAATAACCATGGAAAAGGCAGGAGAGTGGTAAAGTACTGTTTTCTCTAAGTCTGAAGGCTGCCCACCCTGTGCCTGTGTGCTGCAGCTTGCATCTTCGCCTTTGGGAAGCTGCCGCTCGCCGGTTCTCCCGCAGGCGAAGAAGCGGCTTCTTCGCACACAGAGCATTGTGGCGAGCGCAGGGAGCTCCTGAGAGCGGTTTGTGCCGAAAGAAGCCCGGGACCGGCACTTAGCTTCGGAGAGCTGCGTATCTGCGTCTTCTGCGTGTCTTGCCGCTCTACACTCAGCAAAAAGCTTTTCCACCATATCTTGCAAGGAGAAACTCTGCCAGGAAAGAAAACATCCAAAATCTTGTTCTAAAGCTTGCACGCAGGTCTGCAAAGAGTTTGGCAAGAATGAAAGGTAGTTGTCCAAAACTCGTTCTTTTCCAATAGAATAACCATGGAAAAGGCAGGAGAGTGGTAAAGTACTGTTTTCTCGAAGTCTGAAGGCTGCCCACCCTGTGCCTGTGTGCTGCAGCTTGCATCTTCGCCTTTGGGAAGCTGCCGCTCGCCGATTCTCCCGGAGGCGAAGAAGCGGCTTCTTCGCACACAGAGCATTGTGGCGAGCGCAGGGAGCTCCTGAGAGCGGTTTGTGCCGAAAGAAGCCCGGGACCGGCACTTAGCTTCGGAGAGCTGCGTATCTGCGTCTTCTGCGTGTCTTGCCGCTCTACACTCAGCAAAAAGGTTTTCCACCATATCTTGCAAGGAGAAACTCTGCCAGGAAAGAAAACATCCACAATCTTGTTCTAAAGCTTGCACGCAGGTCTGCAAAGAGTTTGGCAAGAATGAAAGGTAGTTGTCCAAAACTCGTTCTTTTCCAATAGAATAACCATGGAAAAGGCAGGAGAGTGGTAAAGTACTGTTTTCTCTAAGTCTGAAGGCTGCCCACACTGTGCCTGTGTGCTGCAGCTTGCATCTTCGCCTTTGGGAAGCTGCCGCTCGCCGATTCTCCCGGAGGCGAAGAAGCGGCTTCTTCGCACACAGAGCATTGTGGCGAGCTCAGGGAGCTCCTGAGAGCGGTTTGTGCCGAAAGAAGACCGGGACCGGCACTTAGCTTCGGAGAGCTGCCTATCTGCGTCTTCTGCGTGTCTTGCCGCTCTACACTCAGCCAAAAGCTTTTCCACCATATCTTGCAAGGAGAAACTCTGCCAGGAAAGAAAACATCCAAAATCTTGTTCTAAAGCTTGCACGGAGGTCTGCAAAGAGTTTGGCAAGAATGAAAGGTAGTTGTCCAAAACTCGTTCTTTTCCAATAGAATAACCATGGAAAAGGCAGGAGAGTGGTAAAGTACTGTTTTCTCTAAGTCTGAAGGCTGCCCACCCTGTGCCTGTGTGCTGCAGCTTGCATCTTCGCCTTTGGGAAGCTGCCGCTCGCCGATTCTCCCGGAGGCGAAGAAGCGGCTTCTTCGCACACAGAGCATTGTGGCGAGCGCAGGGAGCTCCTGAGAGCGGTTTGTGCCGAAAGAAGCCCGGGACCGGCACTTAGCTTCGGAGAGCTGCGTATCTGCGTCTTCTGCGTGTCTTGCCGCTCTACACTCAGCAAAAAGCTTTTCCACCATATCTTGCAAGGAGAAACTCTGCCAGGAAAGAAAACATCCAAAATCTTGTTCTAAAGCTTGCACGGAGGTCTGCAAAGAGTTTGGCAAGAATGAAAGGTAGTTGTCCAAAACTCGTTCTTTTCCAATAGAATAACCATGGAAAAGGCAGGAGAGTGGTAAAGTACTGTTTTCTCTAAGTCTGAAGGCTGCCCACCCGGTGCCTGTGTGCTGCAGCTTGCATCTTCGCCTTTGGGAAGCTGCCGCTCGCCGATTCTCCCGGAGGCGAAGAAGCGGCTTCTTCGCACACAGAGCATTGTGGCGAGCGCAGGGAGCTCCTGAGAGCGGTTTGTGCCGAAAGAAGCCCGGGACCGGCACTTAGCTTCGGAGAGCTGCGTATCTGCGTCTTCTGCGTGTCTTGCCGCTCTACACTCAGCAAAAAGCTTTTCCACCATATCTTGCAAGGAGAAACTCTGCCAGGAAAGAAAACATCCAAAATCTTGTTCTAAAGCTTGCACGCAGGTCTGCAAAGAGTTTGGCAAGAATGAAAGGTAGTTGTCCAAAACTCGTTCTCTTCCAATAGAATAACCATGGAAAAGGCAGGAGAGTGGTAAAGTACTGTTTTCTCTAAGTCTGAAGGCTGCCCACCCTGTGCCTGTGTGCTGCAGCTTGCATCTTCGCCTTTGGGAAGCTGCCGCTCGCCGATTCTCCCGCAGGCGAAGAAGCGGCTTCTTCGCACACAGAGCATTGTGGCGAGCGCAGGGAGCTCCTGAGAGCGGTTTGTGCCGAAAGAAGCCCGGGACCGGCACTTAGCTTCGGAGAGCTGCGTATCTGCGTCTTCTGCGTGTCTTGCCGCTCTACACTCAGCAAAACGCTTTTCCAGCATATCTTGCAAGGAGAAACTCTGCCAGGAAAGAAAACATCCAAAATCTTGTTCTAAAGCTTGCACGGAGGTCTGCAAAGAGTTTGGCAAGAATGAAAGGTAGTTGTCCAAAACTCGTTCTTTTCCAATAGAATAACCATGGAAAAGGCAGGAGAGTGGTAAAGTACTGTTTTCTCTAAGTCTGAAGGCTGCCCACCCTGTGCCTGTGTGCTGCAGCTTGCATCTTCGCCTTTGGGAAGCTGCCGCTCGCCGATTCTCCCGCAGGCGAAGAAGCGGCTTCTTCGCACACAGAGCATTGTGGCGAGCGCAGGGAGCTCCTGAGAGCGGTTTGTGCCGAAAGAAGCCCGGGACCGGCACTTAGCTTCGGAGAGCTGCGTATCTGCGTCTTCTGCGTGTCTTGCCGCTCTACACTCAGCAAAACGCTTTTCCACCATATCTTGCAAGGAGAAACTCTGCCAGGAAAGAAAACATCCAAAATCTTGTTCTAAAGCTTGCACGGAGGTCTGCAAAGAGTTTGGCAAGAATGAAAGGTAGTTGTCCAAAACTCGTTCTTTTCCAATAGAATAACCATGGAAAAGGCAGGAGAGTGGTAAAATACTGTTTTCTCTAAGTCTGAAGGCTGCCCACACTGTGCCTGTGTGCTGCAGCTTGCATCTTCGCCTTTGGGAAGCTGCCGCTCGCCGATTCTCCCGGAGGCGAAGAAGCGGCTTCTTCGCACACAGAGCATTGTGGCGAGCGCAGGGAGCTCCTGAGAGCGGTTTGTGCCGAAAGAAGCCCGGGACCGGCACTTAGCTTCGGAGAGCTGCGTATCTGCGTCTTCTGCGTGTTTTGCCGCTCTACACTCAGCAAAAAGCTTTTCCACCATATCTTGCAAGGAGAAACTCTGCCAGGAAAGAAAACATCCAAAATCTTGTTCTAAAGCTTGCACGGGGGTCTGCAAAGAGTTTGGCAAGAATGAAAGGTAGTTGTCCAAAACTCGTTCTTTTCCAATAGAATAACCATGGAAAAGGCAGGAGAGTGGTAAAGTACTGTTTTCTCTAAGTCTGAAGGCTGCCCACACTGTGCCTGTGTGCTGCAGCTTGCATCTTCGCCTTTGCGAAGCTGCCGCTCGCCGATTCTCCCGGAGGCGAAGAAGCGGCTTCTTCGCACACAGAGCATTGTGGCGAGCGCAGGGAGCTCCTGAGAGCGGTTTGTGCCGAAAGAAGCCCGGGACCGGCACTTAGCTTCGGAGAGCTGCGTATCTGCGTCTTCTGCGTGTCTTGCCGCTCTACACTCAGCCAAAAGCTTTTCCAGCATATCTTGCAAGGAAAAACTCTGCCAGGAAAGAAAACATCCAAAATCTTGTTCTAAAGCTTGCACGGAGGTCTGCAAAGAGTTTGGCAAGAATGAAAGGTAGTTGTCCAAAACTCGTTCTTTTCCAATAGAATAACCATGGAAAAGACAGGAGAGTGGTAAAATACTGTTTTCTCTAAGTCTGAAGGCTGCCCACACTGTGCCTGTGTGCTGCAGCTTGCATCTTCGCCTTTGGGAAGCTGCCGCTCGCCGATTCTCCCGGAGGCGAAGAAGCGGCTTCTTCGCACACAGAGCATTGTGGCGAGCGCAGGGAGCTCCTGAGAGTGGTTTGTGCCGAAAGAAGCCCGGGACCGGCACTTAGCTTCGGAGAGCTGCGTATCTGCGTCTTCTGCGTGTTTTGCCGCTCTACACTCAGCCAAAAGCTTTTCCAGCATATCTTGCAAGGAAAAACTCTGCCAGGAAAGAAAACATCCAAAATCTTGTTCTAAAGCTTGCACGGAGGTCTGCAAAGAGTTTGGCAAGAATGAAAGGTAGTTGTCCAAAACTCGTTCTTTTCCAATAGAATAACCATGGAAAAGACAGGAGAGTGGTAAAGTACTGTTTTCTCTAAGTCTGAAGGCTGCCCACCCTGTGCCTGTGTGCTGCAGCTTGCATCTTCGCCTTTGGGAAGCTGCCGCTCGCCGATTCTCCCGGAGGCGAAGAAGCGGCTTCTTCGCACACAGAGCATTGTGGCGAGCGCAGGGAGCTCCTGAGAGCGGTTTGTGCCGAAAGAAGCCCGGGACCGGCACTTAGCTTCGGAGAGCTGCGTATCTGCGTCTTCTGCGTGTCTTGCCGCTCTACACTCAGCAAAAAGCTTTTCCACCATATCTTGCAAGGAGAAACTCTGCCAGGAAAGAAAACATCCAAAATCTTGTTCTAAAGCTTGCACGGGGGTCTGCAAAGAGTTTGGCAAGAATGAAAGGTAGTTGTCCAAAACTCGTTCTTTTCCAATAGAATAACCATGGAAAAGGCAGGAGAGTGGTAAAGTACTGTTTTCTCTAAGTCTGAAGGCTGCCCACACTGTGCCTGTGTGCTGCAGCTTGCATCTTCGCCTTTGGGAAGCTGCCGCTGGCCGATTCTCCCGGAGGCGAAGAAGCGGCTTCTTCGCACACAGAGCATTGTGGCGAGCGCAGGGAGCTCCTGAGAGCGGTTTGTGCCGAAAGAAGCCCGGGACCGGCACTTAGCTTCGGAGAGCTGCGTATCTGCGTCTTCTGCGTGTCTTGCCGCTCTACACTCAGCAAAAAGCTTTTCCACCATATCTTGCAAGGAGAAACTCTGCCAGGAAAGAAAACATCCAAAATCTTGTTCTAAAGCTTGCACGGGGGTCTGCAAAGAGTTTGGCAAGAATGAAAGGTAGTTGTCCAAAACTCGTTCTTTTCCAATAGAATAACCATGGAAAAGGCAGGAGAGTGGTAAAGTACTGTTTTCTCTAAGTCTGAAGGCTGCCCACACTGTGCCTGTGTGCTGCAGCTTGCATCTTCGCCTTTGGGAAGCTGCTGCTCGCCGATTCTCCCGGAGGCGAAGAAGCGGCTTCTTCGCACACAGAGCATTGTGGCGAGCGCAGGGAGCTCCTGAGAGCGGTTTGTGCCGAAAGAAGCCCGGGACCGGCACTTAGCTTCGGAGAGCTGCGTATCTGCGTCTTCTGCGTGTCTTGCCGCTCTACACTCAGCAAAAAGCTTTTCCACCATATCTTGCAAGGAGAAACTCTGCCAGGAAAGAAAACATCCAAAATCTTGTTCTAAAGCTTGCACGCAGGTCTGCAAAGAGTTTGGCAAGAATGAAAGGTAGTTGTCCAAAACTCGTTCTCTTCCAATAGAATAACCATGGAAAAGGCAGGAGAGTGGTAAAGTACTGTTTTCTCTAAGTCTGAAGGCTGCCCACCCTGTGCCTGTGTGCTGCAGCTTGCATCTTCGCCTTTGGGAAGCTGCCGCTCGCCGATTCTCCCGCAGGCGAAGAAGCGGCTTCTTCGCACACAGAGCATTGTGGCGAGCGCAGGGAGCTCCTGAGAGCGGTTTGTGCCGAAAGAAGCCCGGGACCGGCACTTAGCTTCGGAGAGCTGCGTATCTGCGTCTTCTGCGTGTCTTGCCGCTCTACACTCAGCAAAACGCTTTTCCAGCATATCTTGCAAGGAGAAACTCTGCCAGGAAAGAAAACATCCAAAATCTTGTTCTAAAGCTTGCACGGAGGTCTGCAAAGAGTTTGGCAAGAATGAAAGGTAGTTGTCCAAAACTCGTTCTTTTCCAATAGAATAACCATGGAAAAGGCAGGAGAGTGGTAAAGTACTGTTTTCTCTAAGTCTGAAGGCTGCCCACCCTGTGCCTGTGTGCTGCAGCTTGCATCTTCGCCTTTGGGAAGCTGCCGCTCGCCGATTCTCCCGCAGGCGAAGAAGCGGCTTCTTCGCACACAGAGCATTGTGGCGAGCGCAGGGAGCTCCTGAGAGCGGTTTGTGCCGAAAGAAGCCCGGGACCGGCACTTAGCTTCGGAGAGCTGCGTATCTGCGTCTTCTGCGTGTCTTGCCGCTCTACACTCAGCAAAACGCTTTTCCACCATATCTTGCAAGGAGAAACTCTGCCAGGAAAGAAAACATCCAAAATCTTGTTCTAAAGCTTGCACGGAGGTCTGCAAAGAGTTTGGCAAGAATGAAAGGTAGTTGTCCAAAACTCGTTCTTTTCCAATAGAATAACCATGGAAAAGGCAGGAGAGTGGTAAAATACTGTTTTCTCTAAGTCTGAAGGCTGCCCACACTGTGCCTGTGTGCTGCAGCTTGCATCTTCGCCTTTGGGAAGCTGCCGCTCGCCGATTCTCCCGGAGGCGAAGAAGCGGCTTCTTCGCACACAGAGCATTGTGGCGAGCGCAGGGAGCTCCTGAGAGCGGTTTGTGCCGAAAGAAGCCCGGGACCGGCACTTAGCTTCGGAGAGCTGCGTATCTGCGTCTTCTGCGTGTTTTGCCGCTCTACACTCAGCAAAAAGCTTTTCCACCATATCTTGCAAGGAGAAACTCTGCCAGGAAAGAAAACATCCAAAATCTTGTTCTAAAGCTTGCACGGGGGTCTGCAAAGAGTTTGGCAAGAATGAAAGGTAGTTGTCCAAAACTCGTTCTTTTCCAATAGAATAACCATGGAAAAGGCAGGAGAGTGGTAAAGTACTGTTTTCTCTAAGTCTGAAGGCTGCCCACACTGTGCCTGTGTGCTGCAGCTTGCATCTTCGCCTTTGGGAAGCTGCCGCTCGCCGATTCTCCCGCAGGCGAAGAAGCGGCTTCTTCGCACACAGAGCATTGTGGCGAGCGCAGGGAGCTCCTGAGAGCGGTTTGTGCCGAAAGAAGCCCGGGACCGGCACTTAGCTTCGGAGAGCTGCGTATCTGCGTCTTCTGCGTGTCTTGCCGCTCTACACTCAGCAAAACGCTTTTCCACCATATCTTGCAAGGAGAAACTCTGCCAGGAAAGAAAACATCCAAAATCTTGTTCTAAAGCTTGCACGGAGGTCTGCAAAGAGTTTGGCAAGAATGAAAGGTAGTTGTCCAAAACTCGTTCTTTTCCAATAGAATAACCATGGAAAAGGCAGGAGAGTGGTAAAATACTGTTTTCTCTAAGTCTGAAGGCTGCCCACACTGTGCCTGTGTGCTGCAGCTTGCATCTTCGCCTTTGGGAAGCTGCCGCTCGCCGATTCTCCCGGAGGCGAAGAAGCGGCTTCTTCGCACACAGAGCATTGTGGCGAGCGCAGGGAGCTCCTGAGAGCGGTTTGTGCCGAAAGAAGCCCGGGACCGGCACTTAGCTTCGGAGAGCTGCGTATCTGCGTCTTCTGCGTGTTTTGCCGCTCTACACTCAGCCAAAAGCTTTTCCAGCATATCTTGCAAGGAAAAACTCTGCCAGGAAAGAAAACATCCAAAATCTTGTTCTAAAGCTTGCACGGAGGTCTGCAAAGAGTTTGGCAAGAATGAAAGGTAGTTGTCCAAAACTCGTTCTTTTCCAATAGAATAACCATGGAAAAGACAGGAGAGTGGTAAAGTACTGTTTTCTCTAAGTCTGAAGGCTGCCCACCCTGTGCCTGTGTGCTGCAGCTTGCATCTTCGCCTTTGGGAAGCTGCCGCTCGCCGATTCTCCCGGAGGCGAAGAAGCGGCTTCTTCGCACACAGAGCATTGTGGCGAGCGCAGGGAGCTCCTGAGAGCGGTTTGTGCCGAAAGAAGCCCGGGACCGGCACTTAGCTTCGGAGAGCTGCGTATCTGCGTCTTCTGCGTGTCTTGCCGCTCTACACTCAGCAAAAAGCTTTTCCACCATATCTTGCAAGGAGAAACTCTGCCAGGAAAGAAAACATCCAAAATCTTGTTCTAAAGCTTGCACGGGGGTCTGCAAAGAGTTTGGCAAGAATGAAAGGTAGTTGTCCAAAACTCGTTCTTTTCCAATAGAATAACCATGGAAAAGGCAGGAGAGTGGTAAAGTACTGTTTTCTCTAAGTCTGAAGGCTGCCCACACTGTGCCTGTGTGCTGCAGCTTGCATCTTCGCCTTTGGGAAGCTGCCGCTGGCCGATTCTCCCGGAGGCGAAGAAGCGGCTTCTTCGCACACAGAGCATTGTGGCGAGCGCAGGGAGCTCCTGAGAGCGGTTTGTGCCGAAAGAAGCCCGGGACCGGCACTTAGCTTCGGAGAGCTGCGTATCTGCGTCTTCTGCGTGTCTTGCCGCTCTACACTCAGCAAAAAGCTTTTCCACCATATCTTGCAAGGAGAAACTCTGCCAGGAAAGAAAACATCCAAAATCTTGTTCTAAAGCTTGCACGGGGGTCTGCAAAGAGTTTGGCAAGAATGAAAGGTAGTTGTCCAAAACTCGTTCTTTTCCAATAGAATAACCATGGAAAAGGCAGGAGAGTGGTAAAGTACTGTTTTCTCTAAGTCTGAAGGCTGCCCACACTGTGCCTGTGTGCTGCAGCTTGCATCTTCGCCTTTGGGAAGCTGCTGCTCGCCGATTCTCCCGGAGGCGAAGAAGCGGCTTCTTCGCACACAGAGCATTGTGGCGAGCGCAGGGAGCTCCTGAGAGCGGTTTGTGCCGAAAGAAGCCCGGGACCGGCACTTAGCTTCGGAGAGCTGCGTATCTGCGTCTTCTGCGTGTCTTGCCGCTCTACACTCAGCAAAAAGCTTTTCCACCATATCTTGCAAGGAGAAACTCTGCCAGGAAAGAAAACATCCAAAATCTTGTTCTAAAGCTTGCACGCAGGTCTGCAAAGAGTTTGGCAAGAATGAAAGGTAGTTGTCCAAAACTCGTTCTCTTCCAATAGAATAACCATGGAAAAGGCAGGAGAGTGGTAAAGTACTGTTTTCTCTAAGTCTGAAGGCTGCCCACCCTGTGCCTGTGTGCTGCAGCTTGCATCTTCGCCTTTGGGAAGCTGCCGCTCGCCGATTCTCCCGCAGGCGAAGAAGCGGCTTCTTCGCACACAGAGCATTGTGGCGAGCGCAGGGAGCTCCTGAGAGCGGTTTGTGCCGAAAGAAGCCCGGGACCGGCACTTAGCTTCGGAGAGCTGCGTATCTGCGTCTTCTGCGTGTCTTGCCGCTCTACACTCAGCAAAACGCTTTTCCAGCATATCTTGCAAGGAGAAACTCTGCCAGGAAAGAAAACATCCAAAATCTTGTTCTAAAGCTTGCACGGAGGTCTGCAAAGAGTTTGGCAAGAATGAAAGGTAGTTGTCCAAAACTCGTTCTTTTCCAATAGAATAACCATGGAAAAGGCAGGAGAGTGGTAAAGTACTGTTTTCTCTAAGTCTGAAGGCTGCCCACCCTGTGCCTGTGTGCTGCAGCTTGCATCTTCGCCTTTGGGAAGCTGCCGCTCGCCGATTCTCCCGCAGGCGAAGAAGCGGCTTCTTCGCACACAGAGCATTGTGGCGAGCGCAGGGAGCTCCTGAGAGCGGTTTGTGCCGAAAGAAGCCCGGGACCGGCACTTAGCTTCGGAGAGCTGCGTATCTGCGTCTTCTGCGTGTCTTGCCGCTCTACACTCAGCAAAACGCTTTTCCACCATATCTTGCAAGGAGAAACTCTGCCAGGAAAGAAAACATCCAAAATCTTGTTCTAAAGCTTGCACGGAGGTCTGCAAAGAGTTTGGCAAGAATGAAAGGTAGTTGTCCAAAACTCGTTCTTTTCCAATAGAATAACCATGGAAAAGGCAGGAGAGTGGTAAAATACTGTTTTCTCTAAGTCTGAAGGCTGCCCACACTGTGCCTGTGTGCTGCAGCTTGCATCTTCGCCTTTGGGAAGCTGCCGCTCGCCGATTCTCCCGGAGGCGAAGAAGCGGCTTCTTCGCACACAGAGCATTGTGGCGAGCGCAGGGAGCTCCTGAGAGCGGTTTGTGCCGAAAGAAGCCCGGGACCGGCACTTAGCTTCGGAGAGCTGCGTATCTGCGTCTTCTGCGTGTTTTGCCGCTCTACACTCAGCAAAAAGCTTTTCCACCATATCTTGCAAGGAGAAACTCTGCCAGGAAAGAAAACATCCAAAATCTTGTTCTAAAGCTTGCACGGGGGTCTGCAAAGAGTTTGGCAAGAATGAAAGGTAGTTGTCCAAAACTCGTTCTTTTCCAATAGAATAACCATGGAAAAGGCAGGAGAGTGGTAAAGTACTGTTTTCTCTAAGTCTGAAGGCTGCCCACACTGTGCCTGTGTGCTGCAGCTTGCATCTTCGCCTTTGGGAAGCTGCCGCTCGCCGATTCTCCCGGAGGCGAAGAAGCGGCTTCTTCGCACACAGAGCATTGTGGCGAGCGCAGGGAGCTCCTGAGAGCGGTTTGTGCCGAAAGAAGCCCGGGACCGGCACTTAGCTTCGGAGAGCTGCGTATCTGCGTCTTCTGCGTGTCTTGCCGCTCTACACTCAGCCAAAAGCTTTTCCAGCATATCTTGCAAGGAAAAACTCTGCCAGGAAAGAAAACATCCAAAATCTTGTTCTAAAGCTTGCACGGAGGTCTGCAAAGAGTTTGGCAAGAATGAAAGGTAGTTGTCCAAAACTCGTTCTTTTCCAATAGAATAACCATGGAAAAGACAGGAGAGTGGTAAAATACTGTTTTCTCTAAGTCTGAAGGCTGCCCACACTGTGCCTGTGTGCTGCAGCTTGCATCTTCGCCTTTGGGAAGCTGCCGCTCGCCGATTCTCCCGGAGGCGAAGAAGCGGCTTCTTCGCACACAGAGCATTGTGGCGAGCGCAGGGAGCTCCTGAGAGCGGTTTGTGCCGAAAGAAGCCCGGGACCGGCACTTAGCTTCGGAGAGCTGCGTATCTGCGTCTTCTGCGTGTTTTGCCGCTCTACACTCAGCCAAAAGCTTTTCCAGCATATCTTGCAAGGAAAAACTCTGCCAGGAAAGAAAACATCCAAAATCTTGTTCTAAAGCTTGCACGGAGGTCTGCAAAGAGTTTGGCAAGAATGAAAGGTAGTTGTCCAAAACTCGTTCTTTTCCAATAGAATAACCATGGAAAAGACAGGAGAGTGGTAAAGTACTGTTTTCTCTAAGTCTGAAGGCTGCCCACCCTGTGCCTGTGTGCTGCAGCTTGCATCTTCGCCTTTGGGAAGCTGCCGCTCGCCGATTCTCCCGGAGGCGAAGAAGCGGCTTCTTCGCACACAGAGCATTGTGGCGAGCGCAGGGAGCTCCTGAGAGCGGTTTGTGCCGAAAGAAGCCCGGGACCGGCACTTAGCTTCGGAGAGCTGCGTATCTGCGTCTTCTGCGTGTCTTGCCGCTCTACACTCAGCAAAAAGCTTTTCCACCATATCTTGCAAGGAGAAACTCTGCCAGGAAAGAAAACATCCAAAATCTTGTTCTAAAGCTTGCACGGGGGTCTGCAAAGAGTTTGGCAAGAATGAAAGGTAGTTGTCCAAAACTCGTTCTTTTCCAATAGAATAACCATGGAAAAGGCAGGAGAGTGGTAAAGTACTGTTTTCTCTAAGTCTGAAGGCTGCCCACACTGTGCCTGTGTGCTGCAGCTTGCATCTTCGCCTTTGGGAAGCTGCCGCTCGCCGATTCTCCCGGAGGCGAAGAAGCGGCTTCTTCGCACACAGAGCATTGTGGCGAGCGCAGGGAGCTCCTGAGAGCGGTTTGTGCCGAAAGAAGCCCGGGACCGGCACTTAGCTTCGGAGAGCTGCGTATCTGCGTCTTCTGCGTGTCTTGCCGCTCTACACTCAGCAAAAAGCTTTTCCACCATATCTTGCAAGGAGAAACTCTGCCAGGAAAGAAAACATCCAAAATCTTGTTCTAAAGCTTGCACGGAGGTCTGCAAAGAGTTTGGCAAGAATGAAAGGTAGTTGTCCAAAACTCGTTCTTTTCCAATAGAATAACCATGGAAAAGGCAGGAGAGTGGTAAAGTACTGTTTTCTCTAAGTCTGAAGGCTGCCCACCCTGTGCCTGTGTGCTGCAGCTTGCATCTTCGCCTTTGGGAAGCTGCCGCTCGCCGATTCTCCCGGAGGCGAAGAAGCGGCTTCTTCGCACACAGAGCATTGTGGCGAGCGCAGGGAGCTCCTGAGAGCGGTTTGTGCCGAAAGAAGCCCGGGACCGGCACTTAGCTTCGGAGAGCTGCGTATCTGCGTCTTCTGCGTGTCTTGCCGCTCTACACTCAGCAAAAAGCTTTTCCAGCATATCTTGCAAGGAGAAACTCTGCCAGGAAAGAAAACATCCAAAATCTTGTTCTAAAGCTTGCACGGAGGTCTGCAAAGAGTTTGGCAAGAATGAAAGGTAGTTGTCCAAATCTCGTTCTTTTCCAATAGAATAACCATGGAAAAGGCAGGAGAGTGGTAAAGTACTGTTTTCTCTAAGTCTGAAGGCTGCCCACACTGTGCCTGTGTGCTGCAGCTTGCATCTTCGCCTTTGGGAAGCTGCTGCTCGCCGATTCTCCCGGAGGCGAAGAAGCGGCTTCTTCGCACACAGAGCATTGTGGCGAGCGCAGGGAGCTCCTGAGAGCGGTTTGTGCCGAAAGAAGCCCGGGACCGGCACTTAGCTTCGGAGAGCTGCGTATCTGCGTCTTCTGCGTGTCTTGCCGCTCTACACTCAGCAAAAAGCTTTTCCACCATATCTTGCAAGGAGAAACTCTGCCAGGAAAGAAAACATCCAAAATCTTGTTCTAAAGCTTGCACGGGGGTCTGCAAAGAGTTTGGCAAGAATGAAAGGTAGTTGTCCAAAACTCGTTCTCTTCCAATAGAATAACCATGGAAAAGGCAGGAGAGTGGTAAAGTACTGTTTTCTCTAAGTCTGAAGGCTGCCCACACTGTGCCTGTGTGCTGCAGCTTGCATCTTCGCCTTTGGGAAGCTGCTGCTCGCCGATTCTCCCGGAGGCGAAGAAGCGGCTTCTTCGCACACAGAGCATTGTGGCGAGCGCAGGGAGCTCCTGAGAGCGGTTTGTGCCGAAAGAAGCCCGGGACCGGCACTTAGCTTCGGAGAGCTGCCTATCTGCGTCTTCTGCGTGTCTTGCCGCTCTACACTCAGCCAAAAGCTTTTCCACCATATCTTGCAAGGAGAAACTCTGCCAGGAAAGAAAACATCCAAAATCTTGTTCTAAAGCTTGCACGGAGGTCTGCAAAGAGTTTGGCAAGAATGAAAGGTAGTTGTCCAAAACTCGTTCTTTTCCAATAGAATAACCATGGAAAAGGCAGGAGAGTGGTAAAGTACTGTTTTCTCTAAGTCTGAAGGCTGCCCACCCTGTGCCTGTGTGCTGCAGCTTGCATCTTCGCCTTTGGGAAGCTGCCGCTCGCCGGTTCTCCCGCAGGCGAAGAAGCGGCTTCTTCGCACACAGAGCATTGTGGCGAGCGCAGGGAGCTCCTGAGAGCGGTTTGTGCCGAAAGAAGCCCGGGACCGGCACTTAGCTTCGGAGAGCTGCGTATCTGCGTCTTCTGCGTGTCTTGCCGCTCTACACTCAGCCAAAAGCTTTTCCACCATATCTTGCAAGGAGAAACTCTGCCAGGAAAGAAAACATCCAAAATCTTGTTCTAAAGCTTGCACGCAGGTCTGCAAAGAGTTTGGCAAGAATGAAAGGTAGTTGTCCAAAACTCGTTCTTTTCCAATAGAATAACCATGGAAAAGGCAGGAGAGTGGTAAAGTACTGTTTTCTCTAAGTCTGAAGGCTGCCCACCCTGTGCCTGTGTGCTGCAGCTTGCATCTTCGCCTTTGGGAAGCTGCCGCTCGCCGATTCTCCCGGAGGCGAAGAAGCGGCTTCTTCGCACACAGAGCATTGTGGCGAGCGCAGGGAGCTCCTGAGAGCGGTTTGTGCCGAAAGAAGCCCGGGACCGGCACTTAGCTTCGGAGAGCTGCCTATCTGCGTCTTCTGCGTGTCTTGCCGCTCTACACTCAGCAAAAAGGTTTTCCACCATATCTTGCAAGGAGAAACTCTGCCAGGAAAGAAAACATCCACAATCTTGTTCTAAAGCTTGCACGCAGGTCTGCAAAGAGTTTGGCAAGAATGAAAGGTAGTTGTCCAAAACTCGTTCTTTTCCAATAGAATAACCATGGAAAAGGCAGGAGAGTGGTAAAGTACTGTTTTCTCTAAGTCTGAAGGCTGCCCACACTGTGCCTGTGTGCTGCAGCTTGCATCTTCGCCTTTGCGAAGCTGCCGCTCGCCGATTCTCCCGGAGGCGAAGAAGCGGCTTCTTCGCACACAGAGCATTGTGGCGAGCTCAGGGAGCTCCTGAGAGCGGTTTGTGCCGAAAGAAGACCGGGACCGGCACTTAGCTTCGGAGAGCTGCCTATCTGCGTCTTCTGCGTGTCTTGCCGCTCTACACTCAGCCAAAAGCTTTTCCACCATATCTTGCAAGGAGAAACTCTGCCAGGAAAGAAAACATCCAAAATCTTGTTCTAAAGCTTGCACGGAGGTCTGCAAAGAGTTTGGCAAGAATGAAAGGTAGTTGTCCAAAACTCGTTCTTTTCCAATAGAATAACCATGGAAAAGGCAGGAGAGTGGTAAAGTACTGTTTTCTCTAAGTCTGAAGGCTGCCCACCCTGTGCCTGTGTGCTGCAGCTTGCATCTTCGCCTTTGGGAAGCTGCTGCTCGCCGATTCTCCCGGAGGCGAAGAAGCGGCTTCTTCGCACACAGAGCATTGTGGCGAGCGCAGGGAGCTCCTGAGAGCGGTTTGTGCCGAAAGAAGCCCGGGACCGGCACTTAGCTTCGGAGAGCTGCGTATCTGCGTCTTCTGCGTGTCTTGCCGCTCTACACTCAGCCAAAAGCTTTTCCACCATATCTTGCAAGGAGAAACTCTGCCAGGAAAGAAAACATCCAAAATCTTGTTCTAAAGCTTGCACGCAGGTCTGCAAAGAGTTTGGCAAGAATGAAAGGTAGTTGTCCAAAACTCGTTCTCTTCCAATAGAATAACCATGGAAAAGGCAGGAGAGTGGTAAAGTACTGTTTTCTCTAAGTCTGAAGGCTGCCCACCCTGTGCCTGTGTGCTGCAGCTTGCATCTTCGCCTTTGGGAAGCTGCCGCTCGCCGATTCTCCCGCAGGCGAAGAAGCGGCTTCTTCGCACACAGAGCATTGTGGCGAGCGCAGGGAGCTCCTGAGAGCGGTTTGTGCCGAAAGAAGCCCGGGACCGGCACTTAGCTTCGGAGAGCTGCGTATCTGCGTCTTCTGCGTGTCTTGCCGCTCTACACTCAGCAAAAAGCTTTTCCACCATATCTTGCAAGGAGAAACTCTGCCAGGAAAGAAAACATCCAAAATCTTGTTCTAAAGCTTGCACGGGGGTCTGCAAAGAGTTTGGCAAGAATGAAAGGTAGTTGTCCAAAACTCGTTCTTTTCCAATAGAATAACCATGGAAAAGGCAGGAGAGTGGTAAAGTACTGTTTTCTCTAAGTCTGAAGGCTGCCCACGCTGTGCCTGTGTGCTGCAGCTTGCATCTTCGCCTTTGGGAAGCTGCCGCTCGCCGATTCTCCCGGAGGCGAAGAAGCGGCTTCTTCGCACACAGAGCATTGTGGCGAGCGCAGGGAGCTCCTGAGAGCGGTTTGTGCCGAAAGAAGCCCGGGACCGGCACTTAGCTTCGGAGAGCTGCGTATCTGCGTCTTCTGCGTGTCTTGCCGCTCTACACTCAGCAAAAAGCTTTTCCACCATATCTTGCAAGGAGAAACTCTGCCAGGAAAGAAAACATCCAAAATCTTGTTCTAAAGCTTGCACGCAGGTCTGCAAAGAGTTTGGCAAGAATGAAAGGTAGTTGTCCAAAACTCGTTCTTTTCCAATAGAATAACCATGGAAAAGGCAGGAGAGTGGTAAAGTACTGTTTTCTCTAAGTCTGAAGGCTGCCCACACTGTGCCTGTGTGCTGCAGCTTGCATCTTCGCCTTTGGGAAGCTGCCGCTCGCCGATTCTCCCGCAGGCGAAGAAGCGGCTTCTTCGCACACAGAGCATTGTGGCGAGCGCAGGAGCTCCTGAGAGCGGTTTGTGCCGAAAGAAGACCGGGACCGGCACTTAGCTTCGGAGAGCTGCCTATCTGCGTCTTCTGCGTGTCTTGCCGCTCTACACTCAGCCAAAAGCTTTTCCACCATATCTTGCAAGGAGAAACTCTGCCAGGAAAGAAAACATCCAAAATCTTGTTCTAAAGCTTGCACGGAGGTCTGCAAAGAGTTTGGCAAGAATGAAAGGTAGTTGTCCAAAACTCGTTCTCTTCCAATAGAATAACCATGGAAAAGGCAGGAGAGTGGTAAAGTACTGTTTTCTCTAAGTCTGAAGGCTGCCCACCCTGTGCCTGTGTGCTGCAGCTTGCATCTTCGCCTTTGGGAAGCTGCCGCTCGCCGATTCTCCCGGAGGCGAAGAAGCGGCTTCTTCGCACACAGAGCATTGTGGCGAGCGCAGGGAGCTCCTGAGAGCGGTTTGTGCCGAAAGAAGCCCGGGACCGGCACTTAGCTTCGGAGAGCTGCGTATCTGCGTCTTCTGCGTGTCTTGCCGCTCTACACTCAGCAAAAAGCTTTTCCACCATATCTTGCAAGGAGAAACTCTGCCAGGAAAGAAAACATCCAAAATCTTGTTCTAAAGCTTGCACGGGGGTCTGCAAAGAGTTTGGCAAGAATGAAAGGTAGTTGTCCAAAACTCGTTCTTTTCCAATAGAATAACCATGGAAAAGGCAGGAGAGTGGTAAAGTACTGTTTTCTCTAAGTCTGAAGGCTGCCCACACTGTGCCTGTGTGCTGCAGCTTGCATCTTCGCCTTTGGGAAGCTGCCGCTCGCCGATTCTCCCGCAGGCGAAGAAGCGGCTTCTTCGCACACAGAGCATTGTGGCGAGCGCAGGGAGCTCCTGAGAGCGGTTTGTGCCGAAAGAAGCCCGGGACCGGCACTTAGCTTCGGAGAGCTGCGTATCTGCGTCTTCTGCGTGTCTTGCCGCTCTACACTCAGCCAAAAGCTTTTCCAGCATATCTTGCAAGGAAAAACTCTGCCAGGAAAGAAAACATCCAAAATCTTGTTCTAAAGCTTGCACGGAGGTCTGCAAAGAGTTTGGCAAGAATGAAAGGTAGTTGTCCAAAACTCGTTCTTTTCCAATAGAATAACCATGGAAAAGACAGGAGAGTGGTAAAATACTGTTTTCTCTAAGTCTGAAGGCTGCCCACACTGTGCCTGTGTGCTGCAGCTTGCATCTTCGCCTTTGGGAAGCTGCCGCTCGCCGATTCTCCCGGAGGCGAAGAAGCGGCTTCTTCGCACACAGAGCATTGTGGCGAGCGCAGGGAGCTCCTGAGAGCGGTTTGTGCCGAAAGAAGCCCGGGACCGGCACTTAGCTTCGGAGAGCTGCGTATCTGCGTCTTCTGCGTGTTTTGCCGCTCTACACTCAGCCAAAAGCTTTTCCAGCATATCTTGCAAGGAAAAACTCTGCCAGGAAAGAAAACATCCAAAATCTTGTTCTAAAGCTTGCACGGAGGTCTGCAAAGAGTTTGGCAAGAATGAAAGGTAGTTGTCCAAAACTCGTTCTTTTCCAATAGAATAACCATGGAAAAGACAGGAGAGTGGTAAAGTACTGTTTTCTCTAAGTCTGAAGGCTGCCCACCCTGTGCCTGTGTGCTGCAGCTTGCATCTTCGCCTTTGGGAAGCTGCCGCTCGCCGATTCTCCCGGAGGCGAAGAAGCGGCTTCTTCGCACACAGAGCATTGTGGCGAGCGCAGGGAGCTCCTGAGAGCGGTTTGTGCCGAAAGAAACCCGGGACCGGCACTTAGCTTCGGAGAGCTGCGTATCTGCGTCTTCTGCGTGTCTTGCCGCTCTACACTCAGCAAAAAGCTTTTCCACCATATCTTGCAAGGAGAAACTCTGCCAGGAAAGAAAACATCCAAAATCTTGTTCTAAAGCTTGCACGGGGGTCTGCAAAGAGTTTGGCAAGAATGAAAGGTAGTTGTCCAAAACTCGTTCTTTTCCAATAGAATAACCATGGAAAAGGCAGGAGAGTGGTAAAGTACTGTTTTCTCTAAGTCTGAAGGCTGCCCACACTGTGCCTGTGTGCTGCAGCTTGCATCTTCGCCTTTGGGAAGCTGCCGCTCGCCGATTCTCCCGGAGGCGAAGAAGCGGCTTCTTCGCACACAGAGCATTGTGGCGAGCGCAGGGAGCTCCTGAGAGCGGTTTGTGCCGAAAGAAGCCCGGGACCGGCACTTAGCTTCGGAGAGCTGCGTATCTGCGTCTTCTGCGTGTCTTGCCGCTCTACACTCAGCCAAAAGCTTTTCCACCATATCTTGCAAGGAGAAACTCTGCCAGGAAAGAAAACATCCAAAATCTTGTTCTAAAGCTTGCACGGAGGTCTGCAAAGAGTTTGGCAAGAATGAAAGGTAGTTGTCCAAAACTCGTTCTTTTCCAATAGAATAACCATGGAAAAGGCAGGAGAGTGGTAAAGTACTGTTTTCTCTAAGTCTGAAGGCTGCCCACCCTGTGCCTGTGTGCTGCAGCTTGCATCTTCGCCTTTGGGAAGCTGCCGCTCGCCGATTCTCCCGGAGGCGAAGAAGCGGCTTCTTCGCACACAGAGCATTGTGGCGAGCGCAGGGAGCTCCTGAGAGCGGTTTGTGCCGAAAGAAGCCCGGGACCGGCACTTAGCTTCGGAGAGCTGCGTATCTGCGTCTTCTGCGTGTCTTGCCGCTCTACACTCAGCAAAAAGGTTTTCCACCATATCTTGCAAGGAGAAACTCTGCCAGGAAAGAAAACATCCAAAATCTTGTTCTAAAGCTTGCACGCAGGTCTGCAAAGAGTTTGGCAAGAATGAAAGGTAGTTGTCCAAAACTCGTTCTTTTCCAATAGAATAACCATGGAAAAGGCAGGAGAGTGGTAAAGTACTGTTTTCTCTAAGTCTGAAGGCTGCCCACACTGTGCCTGTGTGCTGCAGCTTGCATCTTCGCCTTTGGGAAGCTGCCGCTCGCCGATTCTCCCGCAGGCGAAGAAGCGGCTTCTTCGCACACAGAGCATTGTGGCGAGCGCAGGGAGCTCCTGAGAGCGGTTTGTGCCGAAAGAAGACCGGGACCGGCACTTAGCTTCGGAGAGCTGCCTATCTGCGTCTTCTGCGTGTCTTGCCGCTCTACACTCAGCCAAAAGCTTTTCCACCATATCTTGCAAGGAGAAACTCTGCCAGGAAAGAAAACATCCAAAATCTTGTTCTAAAGCTTGCACGGAGGTCTGCAAAGAGTTTGGCAAGAATGAAAGGTAGTTGTCCAAAACTCGTTCTCTTCCAATAGAATAACCATGGAAAAGGCAGGAGAGTGGTAAAGTACTGTTTTCTCTAAGTCTGAAGGCTGCCCACCCTGTGCCTGTGTGCTGCAGCTTGCATCTTCGCCTTTGGGAAGCTGCCGCTCGCCGATTCTCCCGGAGGCGAAGAAGCGGCTTCTTCGCACACAGAGCATTGTGGCGAGCGCAGGGAGCTCCTGAGAGCGGTTTGTGCCGAAAGAAGCCCGGGACCGGCACTTAGCTTCGGAGAGCTGCGTATCTGCGTCTTCTGCGTGTCTTGCCGCTCTACACTCAGCAAAAAGCTTTTCCACCATATCTTGCAAGGAGAAACTCTGCCAGGAAAGAAAACATCCAAAATCTTGTTCTAAAGCTTGCACGGGGGTCTGCAAAGAGTTTGGCAAGAATGAAAGGTAGTTGTCCAAAACTCGTTCTTTTCCAATAGAATAACCATGGAAAAGGCAGGAGAGTGGTAAAGTACTGTTTTCTCTAAGTCTGAAGGCTGCCCACACTGTGCCTGTGTGCTGCAGCTTGCATCTTCGCCTTTGCGAAGCTGCCGCTCGCCGATTCTCCCGCAGGCGAAGAAGCGGCTTCTTCGCACACAGAGCATTGTGGCGAGCGCAGGGAGCTCCTGAGAGCGGTTTGTGCCGAAAGAAGCCCGGGACCGGCACTTAGCTTCGGAGAGCTGCGTATCTGCGTCTTCTGCGTGTCTTGCCGCTCTACACTCAGCAAAAAGCTTTTCCACCATATCTTGCAAGGAGAAACTCTGCCAGGAAAGAAAACATCCAAAATCTTGTTCTAAAGCTTGCACGGAGGTCTGCAAAGAGTTTGGCAAGAATGAAAGGTAGTTGTCCAAAACTCGTTCTTTTCCAATAGAATAACCATGGAAAAGGCAGGAGAGTGGTAAAGTACTGTTTTCTCTAAGTCTGAAGGCTGCCCACCCTGTGCCTGTGTGCTGCAGCTTGCATCTTCGCCTTTGGGAAGCTGCCGCTCGCCGATTCTCCCGGAGGCGAAGAAGCGGCTTCTTCGCACACAGAGCATTGTGGCGAGCGCAGGGAGCTCCTGAGAGCGGTTTGTGCCGAAAGAAGCCCGGGACCGGCACTTAGCTTCGGAGAGCTGCGTATCTGCGTCTTCTGCGTGTCTTGCCGCTCTACACTCAGCTAAAAGCTTTTCCAGCATATCTTGCAAGGAGAAACTCTGCCAGGAAAGAAAACATCCAAAATCTTGTTCTAAAGCTTGCACGGAGGTCTGCAAAGAGTTTGGCAAGAATGAAAGGTAGTTGTCCAAATCTCGTTCTTTTCCAATAGAATAACCATGGAAAAGGCAGGAGAGTGGTAAAGTACTGTTTTCTCTAAGTCTGAAGGCTGCCCACACTGTGCCTGTGTGCTGCAGCTTGCATCTTCGCCTTTGGGAAGCTGCTGCTCGCCGATTCTCCCGGAGGCGAAGAAGCGGCTTCTTCGCACACAGAGCATTGTGGCGAGCGCAGGGAGCTCCTGAGAGCGGTTTGTGCCGAAAGAAGCCCGGGACCGGCACTTAGCTTCGGAGAGCTGCGTATCTGCGTCTTCTGCGTGTCTTGCCGCTCTACACTCAGCAAAAAGCTTTTCCACCATATCTTGCAAGGAGAAACTCTGCCAGGAAAGAAAACATCCAAAATCTTGTTCTAAAGCTTGCACGCAGGTCTGCAAAGAGTTTGGCAAGAATGAAAGGTAGTTGTCCAAAACTCGTTCTTTTCCAATAGAATAACCATGGAAAAGGCAGGAGAGTGGTAAAGTACTGTTTTCTCTAAGTCTGAAGGCTGCCCACACTGTGCCTGTGTGCTGCAGCTTGCATCTTCGCCTTTGGGAAGCTGCCGCTCGCCGATTCTCCCGCAGGCGAAGAAGCGGCTTCTTCGCACACAGAGCATTGTGGCGAGCGCAGGGAGCTCCTGAGAGCGGTTTGTGCCGAAAGAAGACCGGGACCGGCACTTAGCTTCGGAGAGCTGCCTATCTGCGTCTTCTGCGTGTCTTGCCGCTCTACACTCAGCCAAAAGCTTTTCCACCATATCTTGCAAGGAGAAACTCTGCCAGGAAAGAAAACATCCAAAATCTTGTTCTAAAGCTTGCACGGAGGTCTGCAAAGAGTTTGGCAAGAATGAAAGGTAGTTGTCCAAAACTCGTTCTCTTCCAATAGAATAACCATGGAAAAGGCAGGAGAGTGGTAAAGTACTGTTTTCTCTAAGTCTGAAGGCTGCCCACCCTGTGCCTGTGTGCTGCAGCTTGCATCTTCGCCTTTGGGAAGCTGCCGCTCGCCGATTCTCCCGGAGGCGAAGAAGCGGCTTCTTCGCACACAGAGCATTGTGGCGAGCGCAGGGAGCTCCTGAGAGCGGTTTGTGCCGAAAGAAGCCCGGGACCGGCACTTAGCTTCGGAGAGCTGCGTATCTGCGTCTTCTGCGTGTCTTGCCGCTCTACACTCAGCAAAAAGCTTTTCCACCATATCTTGCAAGGAGAAACTCTGCCAGGAAAGAAAACATCCAAAATCTTGTTCTAAAGCTTGCACGGGGGTCTGCAAAGAGTTTGGCAAGAATGAAAGGTAGTTGTCCAAAACTCGTTCTTTTCCAATAGAATAACCATGGAAAAGGCAGGAGAGTGGTAAAGTACTGTTTTCTCTAAGTCTGAAGGCTGCCCACACTGTGCCTGTGTGCTGCAGCTTGCATCTTCGCCTTTGGGAAGCTGCCGCTCGCCGATTCTCCCGCAGGCGAAGAAGCGGCTTCTTCGCACACAGAGCATTGTGGCGAGCGCAGGGAGCTCCTGAGAGCGGTTTGTGCCGAAAGAAGCCCGGGACCGGCACTTAGCTTCGGAGAGCTGCGTATCTGCGTCTTCTGCGTGTCTTGCCGCTCTACACTCAGCCAAAAGCTTTTCCAGCATATCTTGCAAGGAAAAACTCTGCCAGGAAAGAAAACATCCAAAATCTTGTTCTAAAGCTTGCACGGAGGTCTGCAAAGAGTTTGGCAAGAATGAAAGGTAGTTGTCCAAAACTCGTTCTTTTCCAATAGAATAACCATGGAAAAGACAGGAGAGTGGTAAAATACTGTTTTCTCTAAGTCTGAAGGCTGCCCACACTGTGCCTGTGTGCTGCAGCTTGCATCTTCGCCTTTGGGAAGCTGCCGCTCGCCGATTCTCCCGGAGGCGAAGAAGCGGCTTCTTCGCACACAGAGCATTGTGGCGAGCGCAGGGAGCTCCTGAGAGCGGTTTGTGCCGAAAGAAGCCCGGGACCGGCACTTAGCTTCGGAGAGCTGCGTATCTGCGTCTTCTGCGTGTTTTGCCGCTCTACACTCAGCCAAAAGCTTTTCCAGCATATCTTGCAAGGAAAAACTCTGCCAGGAAAGAAAACATCCAAAATCTTGTTCTAAAGCTTGCACGGAGGTCTGCAAAGAGTTTGGCAAGAATGAAAGGTAGTTGTCCAAAACTCGTTCTTTTCCAATAGAATAACCATGGAAAAGACAGGAGAGTGGTAAAGTACTGTTTTCTCTAAGTCTGAAGGCTGCCCACCCTGTGCCTGTGTGCTGCAGCTTGCATCTTCGCCTTTGGGAAGCTGCCGCTCGCCGATTCTCCCGGAGGCGAAGAAGCGGCTTCTTCGCACACAGAGCATTGTGGCGAGCGCAGGGAGCTCCTGAGAGCGGTTTGTGCCGAAAGAAACCCGGGACCGGCACTTAGCTTCGGAGAGCTGCGTATCTGCGTCTTCTGCGTGTCTTGCCGCTCTACACTCAGCAAAAAGCTTTTCCACCATATCTTGCAAGGAGAAACTCTGCCAGGAAAGAAAACATCCAAAATCTTGTTCTAAAGCTTGCACGGGGGTCTGCAAAGAGTTTGGCAAGAATGAAAGGTAGTTGTCCAAAACTCGTTCTTTTCCAATAGAATAACCATGGAAAAGGCAGGAGAGTGGTAAAGTACTGTTTTCTCTAAGTCTGAAGGCTGCCCACACTGTGCCTGTGTGCTGCAGCTTGCATCTTCGCCTTTGGGAAGCTGCCGCTCGCCGATTCTCCCGGAGGCGAAGAAGCGGCTTCTTCGCACACAGAGCATTGTGGCGAGCGCAGGGAGCTCCTGAGAGCGGTTTGTGCCGAAAGAAGCCCGGGACCGGCACTTAGCTTCGGAGAGCTGCGTATCTGCGTCTTCTGCGTGTCTTGCCGCTCTACACTCAGCCAAAAGCTTTTCCACCATATCTTGCAAGGAGAAACTCTGCCAGGAAAGAAAACATCCAAAATCTTGTTCTAAAGCTTGCACGGAGGTCTGCAAAGAGTTTGGCAAGAATGAAAGGTAGTTGTCCAAAACTCGTTCTTTTCCAATAGAATAACCATGGAAAAGGCAGGAGAGTGGTAAAGTACTGTTTTCTCTAAGTCTGAAGGCTGCCCACCCTGTGCCTGTGTGCTGCAGCTTGCATCTTCGCCTTTGGGAAGCTGCCGCTCGCCGATTCTCCCGGAGGCGAAGAAGCGGCTTCTTCGCACACAGAGCATTGTGGCGAGCGCAGGGAGCTCCTGAGAGCGGTTTGTGCCGAAAGAAGCCCGGGACCGGCACTTAGCTTCGGAGAGCTGCGTATCTGCGTCTTCTGCGTGTCTTGCCGCTCTACACTCAGCAAAAAGGTTTTCCACCATATCTTGCAAGGAGAAACTCTGCCAGGAAAGAAAACATCCAAAATCTTGTTCTAAAGCTTGCACGCAGGTCTGCAAAGAGTTTGGCAAGAATGAAAGGTAGTTGTCCAAAACTCGTTCTTTTCCAATAGAATAACCATGGAAAAGGCAGGAGAGTGGTAAAGTACTGTTTTCTCTAAGTCTGAAGGCTGCCCACACTGTGCCTGTGTGCTGCAGCTTGCATCTTCGCCTTTGGGAAGCTGCCGCTCGCCGATTCTCCCGCAGGCGAAGAAGCGGCTTCTTCGCACACAGAGCATTGTGGCGAGCGCAGGGAGCTCCTGAGAGCGGTTTGTGCCGAAAGAAGACCGGGACCGGCACTTAGCTTCGGAGAGCTGCCTATCTGCGTCTTCTGCGTGTCTTGCCGCTCTACACTCAGCCAAAAGCTTTTCCACCATATCTTGCAAGGAGAAACTCTGCCAGGAAAGAAAACATCCAAAATCTTGTTCTAAAGCTTGCACGGAGGTCTGCAAAGAGTTTGGCAAGAATGAAAGGTAGTTGTCCAAAACTCGTTCTCTTCCAATAGAATAACCATGGAAAAGGCAGGAGAGTGGTAAAGTACTGTTTTCTCTAAGTCTGAAGGCTGCCCACCCTGTGCCTGTGTGCTGCAGCTTGCATCTTCGCCTTTGGGAAGCTGCCGCTCGCCGATTCTCCCGGAGGCGAAGAAGCGGCTTCTTCGCACACAGAGCATTGTGGCGAGCGCAGGGAGCTCCTGAGAGCGGTTTGTGCCGAAAGAAGCCCGGGACCGGCACTTAGCTTCGGAGAGCTGCGTATCTGCGTCTTCTGCGTGTCTTGCCGCTCTACACTCAGCAAAAAGCTTTTCCACCATATCTTGCAAGGAGAAACTCTGCCAGGAAAGAAAACATCCAAAATCTTGTTCTAAAGCTTGCACGGGGGTCTGCAAAGAGTTTGGCAAGAATGAAAGGTAGTTGTCCAAAACTCGTTCTTTTCCAATAGAATAACCATGGAAAAGGCAGGAGAGTGGTAAAGTACTGTTTTCTCTAAGTCTGAAGGCTGCCCACACTGTGCCTGTGTGCTGCAGCTTGCATCTTCGCCTTTGCGAAGCTGCCGCTCGCCGATTCTCCCGCAGGCGAAGAAGCGGCTTCTTCGCACACAGAGCATTGTGGCGAGCGCAGGGAGCTCCTGAGAGCGGTTTGTGCCGAAAGAAGCCCGGGACCGGCACTTAGCTTCGGAGAGCTGCGTATCTGCGTCTTCTGCGTGTCTTGCCGCTCTACACTCAGCCAAAAGCTTTTCCACCATATCTTGCAAGGAGAAACTCTGCCAGGAAAGAAAACATCCAAAATCTTGTTCTAAAGCTTGCACGGAGGTCTGCAAAGAGTTTGGCAAGAATGAAAGGTAGTTGTCCAAAACTCGTTCTTTTCCAATAGAATAACCATGGAAAAGGCAGGAGAGTGGTAAAGTACTGTTTTCTCTAAGTCTGAAGGCTGCCCACCCTGTGCCTGTGTGCTGCAGCTTGCATCTTCGCCTTTGGGAAGCTGCCGCTCGCCGATTCTCCCGGAGGCGAAGAAGCGGCTTCTTCGCACACAGAGCATTGTGGCGAGCGCAGGGAGCTCCTGAGAGCGGTTTGTGCCGAAAGAAGCCCGGGACCGGCACTTAGCTTCGGAGAGCTGCGTATCTGCGTCTTCTGCGTGTCTTGCCGCTCTACACTCAGCTAAAAGCTTTTCCAGCATATCTTGCAAGGAGAAACTCTGCCAGGAAAGAAAACATCCAAAATCTTGTTCTAAAGCTTGCACGGAGGTCTGCAAAGAGTTTGGCAAGAATGAAAGGTAGTTGTCCAAATCTCGTTCTTTTCCAATAGAATAACCATGGAAAAGGCAGGAGAGTGGTAAAGTACTGTTTTCTCTAAGTCTGAAGGCTGCCCACACTGTGCCTGTGTGCTGCAGCTTGCATCTTCGCCTTTGGGAAGCTGCTGCTCGCCGATTCTCCCGGAGGCGAAGAAGCGGCTTCTTCGCACACAGAGCATTGTGGCGAGCGCAGGGAGCTCCTGAGAGCGGTTTGTGCCGAAAGAAGCCCGGGACCGGCACTTAGCTTCGGAGAGCTGCGTATCTGCGTCTTCTGCGTGTCTTGCCGCTCTACACTCAGCAAAAAGCTTTTCCACCATATCTTGCAAGGAGAAACTCTGCCAGGAAAGAAAACATCCAAAATCTTGTTCTAAAGCTTGCACGGGGGTCTGCAAAGAGTTTGGCAAGAATGAAAGGTAGTTGTCCAAAACTCGTTCTCTTCCAATAGAATAACCATGGAAAAGGCAGGAGAGTGGTAAAGTACTGTTTTCTCTAAGTCTGAAGGCTGCCCACACTGTGCCTGTGTGCTGCAGCTTGCATCTTCGCCTTTGGGAAGCTGCTGCTCGCCGATTCTCCCGGAGGCGAAGAAGCGGCTTCTTCGCACACAGAGCATTGTGGCGAGCGCAGGGAGCTCCTGAGAGCGGTTTGTGCCGAAAGAAGCCCGGGACCGGCACTTAGCTTCGGAGAGCTGCGTATCTGCGTCTTCTGCGTGTCTTGCCGCTCTACACTCAGCCAAAAGCTTTTCCACCATATCTTGCAAGGAGAAACTCTGCCAGGAAAGAAAACATCCAAAATCTTGTTCTAAAGCTTGCACGGAGGTCTGCAAAGAGTTTGGCAAGAATGAAAGGTAGTTGTCCAAAACTCGTTCTTTTCCAATAGAATAACCATGGAAAAGGCAGGAGAGTGGTAAAGTACTGTTTTCTCTAAGTCTGAAGGCTGCCCACCCTGTGCCTGTGTGCTGCAGCTTGCATCTTCGCCTTTGGGAAGCTGCCGCTCGCCGGTTCTCCCGCAGGCGAAGAAGCGGCTTCTTCGCACACAGAGCATTGTGGCGAGCGCAGGGAGCTCCTGAGAGCGGTTTGTGCCGAAAGAAGCCCGGGACCGGCACTTAGCTTCGGAGAGCTGCGTATCTGCGTCTTCTGCGTGTCTTGCCGCTCTACACTCAGCAAAAAGCTTTTCCACCATATCTTGCAAGGAGAAACTCTGCCAGGAAAGAAAACATCCAAAATCTTGTTCTAAAGCTTGCACGGAGGTCTGCAAAGAGTTTGGCAAGAATGAAAGGTAGTTGTCCAAAACTCGTTCTTTTCCAATAGAATAACCATGGAAAAGGCAGGAGAGTGGTAAAGTACTGTTTTCTCTAAGTCTGAAGGCTGCCCACACTGTGCCTGTGTGCTGCAGCTTGCATCTTCGCCTTTGGGAAGCTGCCGCTCGCCGATTCTCCCGGAGGCGAAGAAGCGGCTTCTTCGCACACAGAGCATTGTGGCGAGCGCAGGGAGCTCCTGAGAGCGGTTTGTGCCGAAAGAAGCCCGGGACCGGCACTTAGCTTCGGAGAGCTGCGTATCTGCGTCTTCTGCGTGTCTTGCCGCTCTACACTCAGCAAAAAGGTTTTCCACCATATCTTGCAAGGAGAAACTCTGCCAGGAAAGAAAACATCCACAATCTTGTTCTAAAGCTTGCACGCAGGTCTGCAAAGAGTTTGGCAAGAATGAAAGGTAGTTGTCCAAAACTCGTTCTTTTCCAATAGAATAACCATGGAAAAGGCAGGAGAGTGGTAAAGTACTGTTTTCTCTAAGTCTGAAGGCTGCCCACCCTGTGCCTGTGTGCTGCAGCTTGCATCTTCGCCTTTGGGAAGCTGCCGCTCGCCGATTCTCCCGGAGGCGAAGAAGCGGCTTCTTCGCACACAGAGCATTGTGGCGAGCGCAGGGAGCTCCTGAGAGCGGTTTGTGCCGAAAGAAGCCCGGGACCGGCACTTAGCTTCGGAGAGCTGCCTATCTGCGTCTTCTGCGTGTCTTGCCGCTCTACACTCAGCCAAAAGCTTTTCCACCATATCTTGCAAGGAGAAACTCTGCCAGGAAAGAAAACATCCAAAATCTTGTTCTAAAGCTTGCACGGAGGTCTGCAAAGAGTTTGGCAAGAATGAAAGGTAGTTGTCCAAAACTCGTTCTTTTCCAATAGAATAACCATGGAAAAGGCAGGAGAGTGGTAAAGTACTGTTTTCTCTAAGTCTGAAGGCTGCCCACCCTGTGCCTGTGTGCTGCAGCTTGCATCTTCGCCTTTGGGAAGCTGCCGCTCGCCGATTCTCCCGGAGGCGAAGAAGCGGCTTCTTCGCACACAGAGCATTGTGGCGAGCGCAGGGAGCTCCTGAGAGCGGTTTGTGCCGAAAGAAGCCCGGGACCGGCACTTAGCTTCGGAGAGCTGCGTATCTGCGTCTTCTGCGTGTCTTGCCGCTCTACACTCAGCAAAAAGCTTTTCCAGCATATCTTGCAAGGAGAAACTCTGCCAGGAAAGAAAACATCCAAAATCTTGTTCTAAAGCTTGCACGGAGGTCTGCAAAGAGTTTGGCAAGAATGAAAGGTAGTTGTCCAAATCTCGTTCTTTTCCAATAGAATAACCATGGAAAAGGCAGGAGAGTGGTAAAGTACTGTTTTCTCTAAGTCTGAAGGCTGCCCACACTGTGCCTGTGTGCTGCAGCTTGCATCTTCGCCTTTGGGAAGCTGCCGCTCGCCGGTTCTCCCGCAGGCGAAGAAGCGGCTTCTTCGCACACAGAGCATTGTGGCGAGCGCAGGGAGCTCCTGAGAGCGGTTTGTGCCGAAAGAAGCCCGGGACCGGCACTTAGCTTCGGAGAGCTGCGTATCTGCGTCTTCTGCGTGTCTTGCCGCTCTACACTCAGCAAAAAGCTTTTCCAGCATATCTTGCAAGGAGAAACTCTGCCAGGAAAGAAAACATCCAAAATCTTGTTCTAAAGCTTGCACGCAGGTCTGCAAAGAGTTTGGCAAGAATGAAAGGTAGTTGTCCAAAACTCGTTCTTTTCCAATAGAATAACCATGGAAAAGGCAGGAGAGTGGTAAAGTACTGTTTTCTCTAAGTCTGAAGGCTGCCCACCCTGTGCCTGTGTGCTGCAGCTTGCATCTTCGCCTTTGGGAAGCTGCCGCTCGCCGATTCTCCCGGAGGCGAAGAAGCGGCTTCTTCGCACACAGAGCATTGTGGCGAGCGCAGGGAGCTCCTGAGAGCGGTTTGTGCCGAAAGAAGCCCGGGACCGGCACTTAGCTTCGGAGAGCTGCGTATCTGCGTCTTCTGCGTGTCTTGCCGCTCTACACTCAGCAAAAAGCTTTTCCAGCATATCTTGCAAGGAGAAACTCTGCCAGGAAAGAAAACATCCAAAATCTTGTTCTAAAGCTTGCACGGAGGTCTGCAAAGAGTTTGGCAAGAATGAAAGGTAGTTGTCCAAAACTCGTTCTTTTCCAATAGAATAACCATGGAAAAGGCAGGAGAGTGGTAAAATACTGTTTTCTCTAAGTCTGAAGGCTGCCCACCCTGTGCCTGTGTGCTGCAGCTTGCATCTTCGCCTTTGGGAAGCTGCCGCTCGCCGATTCTCCCGGAGGCGAAGAAGCGGCTTCTTCGCACACAGAGCATTGTGGCGAGCGCAGGGAGCTCCTGAGAGCGGTTTGTGCCGAAAGAAGCCCGGGACCGGCACTTAGCTTCGGAGAGCTGCGTATCTGCGTCTTCTGCGTGTCTTGCCGCTCTACACTCAGCAAAAAGCTTTTCCACCATATCTTGCAAGGAGAAACTCTGCCAGGAAAGAAAACATCCAAAATCTTGTTCTAAAGCTTGCACGGAGGTCTGCAAAGAGTTTGGCAAGAATGAAAGGTAGTTGTCCAAAACTCGTTCTTTTCCAATAGAATAACCATGGAAAAGGCAGGAGAGTGGTAAAGTACTGTTTTCTCTAAGTCTGAAGCCTGCCCACACTGTGCCTGTGTGCTGCAGCTTGCATCTTCGCCTTTGGGAAGCTGCTGCTCGCCGATTCTCCCGGAGGCGAAGAAGCGGCTTCTTCGCACACAGAGCATTGTGGCGAGCGCAGGGAGCTCCTGAGAGCGGTTTGTGCCGAAAGAAGCCCGGGACCGGCACTTAGCTTCGGAGAGCTGCGTATCTGCGTCTTCTGCGTGTCTTGCCGCTCTACACTCAGCCAAAAGGTTTTCCACCATATCTTGCAAGGAGAAACTCTGCCAGGAAAGAAAACATCCAAAATCTTGTTCTAAAGCTTGCACGCAGGTCTGCAAAGAGTTTGGCAAGAATGAAAGGTAGTTGTCCAAAACTCGTTCTTTTCCAATAGAATAACCATGGAAAAGGCAGGAGAGTGGTAAAGTACTGTTTTCTCTAAGTCTGAAGGCTGCCCACACTGTGCCTGTGTGCTGCAGCTTGCATCTTCGCCTTTGGGAAGCTGCCGCTCGCCGGTTCTCCCGGAGGCGAAGAAGCGGCTTCTTCGCACACAGAGCATTGTGGCGAGCGCAGGGAGCTCCTGAGAGCGGTTTGTGCCGAAAGAAGCCCGGGACCGGCACTTAGCTTCGGAGAGCTGCGTATCTGCGTCTTCTGCGTGTCTTGCCGCTCTACACTCAGCAAAAAGCTTTTCCACCATATCTTGCAAGGAGAAACTCTGCCAGGAAAGAAAACATCCAAAATCTTGTTCTAAAGCTTGCACGCAGGTCTGCAAAGAGTTTGGCAAGAATGAAAGGTAGTTGTCCAAAACTCGTTCTTTTCCAATAGAATAACCATGGAAAAGGCAGGAGAGTGGTAAAGTACTGTTTTCTCTAAGTCTGAAGGCTGCCCACCCTGTGCCTGTGTGCTGCAGCTTGCATCTTCGCCTTTGGGAAGCTGCCGCTCGCCGATTCTCCCGCAGGCGAAGAAGCGGCTTCTTCGCACACAGAGCATTGTGGCGAGCGCAGGGAGCTCCTGAGAGCGGTTTGTGCCGAAAGAAGCCCGGGACCGGCACTTAGCTTCGGAGAGCTGCGTATCTGCGTCTTCTGCGTGTCTTGCCGCTCTACACTCAGCAAAAAGGTTTTCCACCATATCTTGCAAGGAGAAACTCTGCCAGGAAAGAAAACATCCAAAATCTTGTTCTAAAGCTTGCACGGAGGTCTGCAAAGAGTTTGGCAAGAATGAAAGGTAGTTGTCCAAAACTCGTTCTTTTCCACTAGAATAACCATGGAAAAGGCAGGAGAGTGGTAAAGTACTGTTTTCTCTAAGTCTGAAGGCTGCCCACACTGTGCCTGTGTGCTGCAGCTTGCATCTTCGCCTTTGGGAAGCTGCCGCTCGCCGATTCTCCCGCAGGCGAAGAAGCGGCTTCTTCGCACACAGAGCATTGTGGCGAGCTCAGGGAGCTCCTGAGAGCGGTTTGTGCCGAAAGAAGACCGGGACCGGCACTTAGCTTCGGAGAGCTGCCTATCTGCGTCTTCTGCGTGTCTTGCCGCTCTACACTCAGCAAAAAGCTTTTCCACCATATCTTGCAAGGAGAAACTCTGCCAGGAAAGAAAACATCCAAAATCTTGTTCTAAAGCTTGCACGGAGGTCTGCAAAGAGTTTGGCAAGAATGAAAGGTAGTTGTCCAAAACTCGTTCTTTTCCAATAGAATAACCATGGAAAAGGCAGGAGAGTGGTAAAGTACTGTTTTCTCTAAGTCTGAAGGCTGCCCACCCTGTGCCTGTGTGCTGCAGCTTGCATCTTCGCCTTTGGGAAGCTGCCGCTCGCCGATTCTCCCGGAGGCGAAGAAGCGGCTTCTTCGCACACAGAGCATTGTGGCGAGCGCAGGGAGCTCCTGAGAGCGGTTTGTGCCGAAAGAAGCCCGGGACCGGCACTTAGCTTCGGAGAGCTGCGTATCTGCGTCTTCTGCGTGTCTTGCCGCTCTACACTCAGCAAAAAGCTTTTCCACCATATTTTGCAAGGAGAAACTCTGCCAGGAAAGAAAACATCCAAAATCTTGTTCTAAAGCTTGCACGGGGGTCTGCAAAGAGTTTGGCAAGAATGAAAGGTAGTTGTCCAAAACTCGTTCTTTTCCAATAGAATAACCATGGAAAAGGCAGGAGAGTGGTAAAGTACTGTTTTCTCTAAGTCTGAAGGCTGCCCACCCTGTGCCTGTGTGCTGCAGCTTGCATCTTCGCCTTTGGGAAGCTGCCGCTCGCCGATTCTCCCGGAGGCGAAGAAGCGGCTTCTTCGCACACAGAGCATTGTGGCGAGCGCAGGGAGCTCCTGAGAGCGGTTTGTGCCGAAAGAAGCCCGGGACCGGCACTTAGCTTCGGAGAGCTGCGTATCTGCGTCTTCTGCGTGTCTTGCCGCTCTACACTCAGCAAAAAGCTTTTCCACCATATCTTGCAAGGAGAAACTCTGCCAGGAAAGAAAACATCCAAAATCTTGTTCTAAAGCTTGCACGGAGGTCTGCAAAGAGTTTGGCAAGAATGAAAGGTAGTTGTCCAAATCTCGTTCTTTTCCAATAGAATAACCATGGAAAAGGCAGGAGAGTGGTAAAGTACTGTTTTCTCTAAGTCTGAAGGCTGCCCACACTGTGCCTGTGTGCTGCAGCTTGCATCTTCGCCTTTGGGAAGCTGCTGCTCGCCGATTCTCCCGGAGGCGAAGAAGCGGCTTCTTCGCACACAGAGCATTGTGGCGAGCGCAGGGAGCTCCTGAGAGCGGTTTGTGCCGAAAGAAGCCCGGGACCGGCACTTAGCTTCGGAGAGCTGCGTATCTGCGTCTTCTGCGTGTCTTGCCGCTCTACACTCAGCAAAAAGCTTTACCACCATATCTTGCAAGGAGAAACTCTGCCAGGAAAGAAAACATCCAAAATCTTGTTCTAAAGCTTGCACGGAGGTCTGCAAAGAGTTTGGCAAGAATGAAAGGTAGTTGTCCAAAACTCGTTCTTTTCCAATAGAATAACCATGGAAAAGGCAGGAGAGTGGTAAAGTACTGTTTTCTCTAAGTCTGAAGGCTGCCCACACTGTGCCTGTGTGCTGCAGCTTGCATCTTCGCCTTTGGGAAGCTGCTGCTCGCCGATTCTCCCGGAGGCGAAGAAGCGGCTTCTTCGCACACAGAGCATTGTGGCGAGCGCAGGGAGCTCCTGAGAGCGGTTTGTGCCGAAAGAAGCCCGGGACCGGCACTTAGCTTCGGAGAGCTGCGTATCTGCGTCTTCTGCGTGTCTTGCCGCTCTACACTCAGCAAAAAGCTTTTCCACCATATCTTGCAAGGAGAAACTCTGCCAGGAAAGAAAACATCCAAAATCTTGTTCTAAAGCTTGCACGCAGGTCTGCAAAGAGTTTGGCAAGAATGAAAGGTAGTTGTCCAAAACTCGTTCTCTTCCAATAGAATAACCATGGAAAAGGCAGGAGAGTGGTAAAGTACTGTTTTCTCTAAGTCTGAAGGCTGCCCACCCTGTGCCTGTGTGCTGCAGCTTGCATCTTCGCCTTTGGGAAGCTGCCGCTCGCCGATTCTCCCGCAGGCGAAGAAGCGGCTTCTTCGCACACAGAGCATTGTGGCGAGCGCAGGGAGCTCCTGAGAGCGGTTTGTGCCGAAAGAAGCCCGGGACCGGCACTTAGCTTCGGAGAGCTGCGTATCTGCGTCTTCTGCGTGTCTTGCCGCTCTACACTCAGCAAAAAGCTTTTCCACCATATCTTGCAAGGAGAAACTCTGCCAGGAAAGAAAACATCCAAAATCTTGTTCTAAAGCTTGCACGGAGGTCTGCAAAGAGTTTGGCAAGAATGAAAGGTAGTTGTCCAAAACTCGTTCTTTTCCAATAGAATAACCATGGAAAAGGCAGGAGAGTGGTAAAATACTGTTTTCTCTAAGTCTGAAGGCTGCCCACACTGTGCCTGTGTGCTGCAGCTTGCATCTTCGCCTTTGGGAAGCTGCCGCTCGCCGATTCTCCCGGAGGCGAAGAAGCGGCTTCTTCGCACACAGAGCATTGTGGCGAGCGCAGGGAGCTCCTGAGAGCGGTTTGTGCCGAAAGAAGCCCGGGACCGGCACTTAGCTTCGGAGAGCTGCGTATCTGCGTCTTCTGCGTGTTTTGCCGCTCTACACTCAGCAAAAAGCTTTTCCACCATATCTTGCAAGGAGAAACTCTGCCAGGAAAGAAAACATCCAAAATCTTGTTCTAAAGCTTGCACGGGGGTCTGCAAAGAGTTTGGCAAGAATGAAAGGTAGTTGTCCAAAACTCGTTCTTTTCCAATAGAATAACCATGGAAAAGGCAGGAGAGTGGTAAAGTACTGTTTTCTCTAAGTCTGAAGGCTGCCCACACTGTGCCTGTGTGCTGCAGCTTGCATCTTCGCCTTTGGGAAGCTGCCGCTCGCCGATTCTCCCGGAGGCGAAGAAGCGGCTTCTTCGCACACAGAGCATTGTGGCGAGCGCAGGGAGCTCCTGAGAGCGGTTTGTGCCGAAAGAAGCCCGGGACCGGCACTTAGCTTCGGAGAGCTGCGTATCTGCGTCTTCTGCGTGTCTTGCCGCTCTACACTCAGCAAAAAGCTTTTCCACCATATCTTGCAAGGAGAAACTCTGCCAGGAAAGAAAACATCCAAAATCTTGTTCTAAAGCTTGCACGGGGGTCTGCAAAGAGTTTGGCAAGAATGAAAGGTAGTTGTCCAAAACTCGTTCTTTTCCAATAGAATAACCATGGAAAAGGCAGGAGAGTGGTAAAGTACTGTTTTCTCTAAGTCTGAAGGCTGCCCACCCTGTGCCTGTGTGCTGCAGCTTGCATCTTCGCCTTTGGGAAGCTGCCGCTCGCCGATTCTCCCGGAGGCGAAGAAGCGGCTTCTTCGCACACAGAGCATTGTGGCGAGCGCAGGGAGCTCCTGAGAGCGGTTTGTGCCGAAAGAAGCCCGGGACCGGCACTTAGCTTCGGAGAGCTGCGTATCTGCGTCTTCTGCGTGTCTTGCCGCTCTACACTCAGCAAAAAGCTTTTCCAGCATATCTTGCAAGGAGAAACTCTGCCAGGAAAGAAAACATCCAAAATCTTGTTCTAAAGCTTGCACGGAGGTCTGCAAAGAGTTTGGCAAGAATGAAAGGTAGTTGTCCAAATCTCGTTCTTTTCCAATAGAATAACCATGGAAAAGGCAGGAGAGTGGTAAAGTACTGTTTTCTCTAAGTCTGAAGGCTGCCCACACTGTGCCTGTGTGCTGCAGCTTGCATCTTCGCCTTTGGGAAGCTGCCGCTCGCCGATTCTCCCGGAGGCGAAGAAGCGGCTTCTTCGCACACAGAGCATTGTGGCGAGCGCAGGGAGCTCCTGAGAGCGGTTTGTGCCGAAAGAAGCCCGGGACCGGCACTTAGCTTCGGAGAGCTGCGTATCTGCGTCTTCTGCGTGTCTTGCCGCTCTACACTCAGCAAAAAGCTTTTCCAGCATATCTTGCAAGGAGAAACTCTGCCAGGAAAGAAAACATCCAAAATCTTGTTCTAAAGCTTGCACGGAGGTCTGCAAAGAGTTTGGCAAGAATGAAAGGTAGTTGTCCAAAACTCGTTCTTTTCCAATAGAATAACCATGGAAAAGGCAGGAGAGTGGTAAAGTACTGTTTTCTCTAAGTCTGAAGGCTGCCCACACTGTGCCTGTGTGCTGCAGCTTGCATCTTCGCCTTTGGGAAGCTGCTGCTCGCCGATTCTCCCGGAGGCGAAGAAGCGGCTTCTTCGCACACAGAGCATTGTGGCGAGCGCAGGGAGCTCCTGAGAGCGGTTTGTGCCGAAAGAAGCCCGGGACCGGCACTTAGCTTCGGAGAGCTGCGTATCTGCGTCTTCTGCGTGTCTTGCCGCTCTACACTCAGCAAAAAGCTTTTCCACCATATCTTGCAAGGAGAAACTCTGCCAGGAAAGAAAACATCCAAAATCTTGTTCTAAAGCTTGCACGGGGGTCTGCAAAGAGTTTGGCAAGAATGAAAGGTAGTTGTCCAAAACTCGTTCTTTTCCAATAGAATAACCATGGAAAAGGCAGGAGAGTGGTAAAGTACTGTTTTCTCTAAGTCTGAAGGCTGCCCACCCTGTGCCTGTGTGCTGCAGCTTGCATCTTCGCCTTTGGGAAGCTGCCGCTCGCCGATTCTCCCGCAGGCGAAGAAGCGGCTTCTTCGCACACAGAGCATTGTGGCGAGCGCAGGGAGCTCCTGAGAGCGGTTTGTGCCGAAAGAAGCCCGGGACCGGCACTTAGCTTCGCAGAGCTGCGTATCTGCGTCTTCTGCGTGTCTTGCCGCTCTACACTCAGCAAAAAGCTTTTCCACCATATCTTGCAAGGAGAAACTCTGCCAGGAAAGAAAACATCCAAAATCTTGTTCTAAAGCTTGCACGGAGGTCTGCAAAGAGTTTGGCAAGAATGAAAGGTAGTTGTCCAAAACTCGTTCTTTTCCAATAGAATAACCATGGAAAAGGCAGGAGAGTGGTAAAGTACTGTTTTCTCTAAGTCTGAAGGCTGCCCACCCTGTGCCTGTGTGCTGCAGCTTGCATCTTCGCCTTTGGGAAGCTGCCGCTCGCCGATTCTCCCGGAGGCGAAGAAGCGGCTTCTTCGCACACAGAGCATTGTGGCGAGCTCAGGGAGCTCCTGAGAGCGGTTTGTGCCGAAAGAAGCCCGGGACCGGCACTTAGCTTCGGAGAGCTGCCTATCTGCGTCTTCTGCGTGTCTTGCCGCTCTACACTCAGCCAAAAGCTTTTCCACCATATCTTGCAAGGAGAAACTCTGCCAGGAAAGAAAACATCCAAAATCTTGTTCTAAAGCTTGCACGGAGGTCTGCAAAGAGTTTGGCAAGAATGAAAGGTAGTTGTCCAAAACTCGTTCTTTTCCAATAGAATAACCATGGAAAAGGCAGGAGAGTGGTAAAGTACTGTTTTCTCTAAGTCTGAAGGCTGCCCACCCTGTGCCTGTGTGCTGCAGCTTGCATCTTCGCCTTTGGGAAGCTGCCGCTCGCCGGTTCTCCCGCAGGCGAAGAAGCGGCTTCTTCGCACACAGAGCATTGTGGCGAGCGCAGGGAGCTCCTGAGAGCGGTTTGTGCCGAAAGAAGCCCGGGACCGGCACTTAGCTTCGGAGAGCTGCGTATCTGCGTCTTCTGCGTGTCTTGCCGCTCTACACTCAGCAAAAAGCTTTTCCAGCATATCTTGCAAGGAGAAACTCTGCCAGGAAAGAAAACATCCAAAATCTTGTTCTAAAGCTTGCACGCAGGTCTGCAAAGAGTTTGGCAAGAATGAAAGGTAGTTGTCCAAAACTCGTTCTTTTCCAATAGAATAACCATGGAAAAGGCAGGAGAGTGGTAAAGTACTGTTTTCTCTAAGTCTGAAGGCTGCCCACCCTGTGTCTGTGTGCTGCAGCTTGCATCTTCGCCTTTGGGAAGCTGCCGCTCGCCGATTCTCCCGCAGGCGAAGAAGCGGCTTCTTCGCACACAGAGCATTGTGGCGAGCGCAGGGAGCTCCTGAGAGCGGTTTGTGCCGAAAGAAGCCCGGGACCGGCACTTAGCTTCGGAGAGCTGCGTATCTGCGTCTTCTGCGTGTCTTGCCGCTCTACACTCAGCAAAAAGCTTTTCCACCATATCTTGCAAGGAGAAACTCTGCCAGGAAAGAAAACATCCAAAATCTTGTTCTAAAGCTTGCACGGAGGTCTGCAAAGAGTTTGGCAAGAATGAAAGGTAGTTGTCCAAAACTCGTTCTTTTCCAATAGAATAACCATGGAAAAGGCAGGAGAGTGGTAAAATACTGTTTTCTCTAAGTCTGAAGGCTGCCCACACTGTGCCTGTGTGCTGCAGCTTTCATCTTCGCCTTTGGGAAGCTGCCGCTCGCCGATTCTCCCGCAGGCGAAGAAGCGGCTTCTTCGCACACAGAGCATTGTGGCGAGCGCAGGGAGCTCCTGAGAGCGGTTGTGCCGAAAGAAGCCCGGGACCGGCACTTAGCTTCGGAGAGCTGCGTATCTGCGTCTTCTGCGTGTCTTGCCGCTCTACACTCAGCAAAAAGCTTTTCCACCATATCTTGCAAGGAGAAACTCTGCCAGGAAAGAAAACATCCAAAATCTTGTTCTAAAGCTTGCACGGAGGTCTGCAAAGAGTTTGGCAAGAATGAAAGGTAGTTGTCCAAAACTCGTTCTTTTCCAATAGAATAACCATGGAAAAGGCAGGAGAGTGGTAAAGTACTGTTTTCTCTAAGTCTGAAGGCTGCCCACCCTGTGCCTGTGTGCTGCAGCTTGCATCTTCGCCTTTGGGAAGCTGCCGCTCGCCGGTTCTCCCGCAGGCGAAGAAGCGGCTTCTTCGCACACAGAGCATTGTGGCGAGCGCAGGGAGCTCCTGAGAGCGGTTTGTGCCGAAAGAAGCCCGGGACCGGCACTTAGCTTCGGAGAGCTGCGTATCTGCGTCTTCTGCGTGTCTTGCCGCTCTACACTCAGCAAAAAGCTTTTCCACCATATCTTGCAAGGAGAAACTCTGCCAGGAAAGAAAACATCCAAAATCTTGTTCTAAAGCTTGCACGCAGGTCTGCAAAGAGTTTGGCAAGAATGAAAGGTAGTTGTCCAAAACTCGTTCTTTTCCAATAGAATAACCATGGAAAAGGCAGGAGAGTGGTAAAGTACTGTTTTCTCTAAGTCTGAAGGCTGCCCACCCTGTGCCTGTGTGCTGCAGCTTGCATCTTCGCCTTTGGAAGCTGCCGCTCGCCGATTCTCCCGCAGGCGAAGAAGCGGCTTCTTCGCACACAGAGCATTGTGGCGAGCGCAGGGAGCTCCTGAGAGCGGTTTGTGCCGAAAGAAGCCCGGGACCGGCACTTAGCTACGGAGAGCTGCGTATCTGCGTCTTCTGCGTGTCTTGCCGCTCTACACTCAGCAAAAAGCTTTTCCACCATATCTTGCAAGGAGAAACTCTGCCAGGAAAGAAAACATCCAAAATCTTGTTCTAAAGCTTGCACGGAGGTCTGCAAAGAGTTTGGCAAGAATGAAAGGTAGTTGTCCAAAACTCGTTCTTTTCCAATAGAATAACCATGGAAAAGGCAGGAGAGTGGTAAAATACTGTTTTCTCTAAGTCTGAAGGCTGCCCACACTGTGCCTGTGTGCTGCAGCTTTCATCTTCGCCTTTGGGAAGCTGCCGCTCGCCGGTTCTCCCGGAGGCGAAGAAGCGGCTTCTTCGCACACAGAGCATTGTGGCGAGCGCAGGGAGCTCCTGAGAGCGGTTTGTGCCGAAAGAAGCCCGGGACCGGCACTTAGCTTCGGAGAGCTGCGTATCTGCGTCTTCTGCGTGTCTTGCCGCTCTACACTCAGCAAAAAGCTTTTCCACCATATCTTGCAAGGAGAAACTCTGCCAGGAAAGAAAACATCCAAAATCTTGTTCTAAAGCTTGCACGCAGGTCTGCAAAGAGTTTGGCAAGAATGAAAGGTAGTTGTCCAAAACTCGTTCTTTTCCAATAGAATAACCATGGAAAAGGCAGGAGAGTGGTAAAGTACTGTTTTCTCTAAGTCTGAAGGCTGCCCACCCTGTGCCTGTGTGCTGCAGCTTGCATCTTCGCCTTTGGGAAGCTGCCGCTCGCCGATTCTCCCGCAGGTGAAGAAGCGGCTTCTTCGCACACAGAGCATTGTGGCGAGCGCAGGGAGCTCCTGAGAGCGGTTTGTGCCGAAAGAAGCCCGGGACCGGCACTTAGCTTCGGAGAGCTGCGTATCTGCGTCTTCTGCGTGTCTTGCCGCTCTACACTCAGCAAAAAGGTTTTCCACCATATCTTGCAAGGAGAAACTCTGCCAGGAAAGAAAACATCCAAAATCTTGTTCTAAAGCTTGCACGGAGGTCTGCAAAGAGTTTGGCAAGAATGAAAGGTAGTTGTCCAAAACTCGTTCTTTTCCACTAGAATAACCATGGAAAAGGCAGGAGAGTGGTAAAGTACTGTTTTCTCTAAGTCTGAAGGCTGCCCACACTGTGCCTGTGTGCTGCAGCTTGCATCTTCGCCTTTGGGAAGCTGCCGCTCGCCGATTCTCCCGCAGGCGAAGAAGCGGCTTCTTCGCACACAGAGCATTGTGGCGAGCTCAGGGAGCTCCTGAGAGCGGTTTGTGCCGAAAGAAGACCGGGACCGGCACTTAGCTTCGGAGAGCTGCCTATCTGCGTCTTCTGCGTGTCTTGCCGCTCTACACTCAGCAAAAAGCTTTTCCACCATATCTTGCAAGGAGAAACTCTGCCAGGAAAGAAAACATCCAAAATCTTGTTCTAAAGCTTGCACGGAGGTCTGCAAAGAGTTTGGCAAGAATGAAAGGTAGTTGTCCAAAACTCGTTCTTTTCCAATAGAATAACCATGGAAAAGGCAGGAGAGTGGTAAAGTACTGTTTTCTCTAAGTCTGAAGGCTGCCCACCCTGTGCCTGTGTGCTGCAGCTTGCATCTTCGCCTTTGGGAAGCTGCCGCTCGCCGATTCTCCCGGAGGCGAAGAAGCGGCTTCTTCGCACACAGAGCATTGTGGCGAGCGCAGGGAGCTCCTGAGAGCGGTTTGTGCCGAAAGAAGCCCGGGACCGGCACTTAGCTTCGGAGAGCTGCGTATCTGCGTCTTCTGCGTGTCTTGCCGCTCTACACTCAGCAAAAAGCTTTTCCACCATATTTTGCAAGGAGAAACTCTGCCAGGAAAGAAAACATCCAAAATCTTGTTCTAAAGCTTGCACGGGGGTCTGCAAAGAGTTTGGCAAGAATGAAAGGTAGTTGTCCAAAACTCGTTCTTTTCCAATAGAATAACCATGGAAAAGGCAGGAGAGTGGTAAAGTACTGTTTTCTCTAAGTCTGAAGGCTGCCCACCCTGTGCCTGTGTGCTGCAGCTTGCATCTTCGCCTTTGGGAAGCTGCCGCTCGCCGATTCTCCCGCAGGCGAAGAAGCGGCTTCTTCGCACACAGAGCATTGTGGCGAGCGCAGGGAGCTCCTGAGAGCGGTTTGTGCCGAAAGAAGCCCGGGACCGGCACTTAGCTTCGGAGAGCTGCGTATCTGCGTCTTCTGCGTGTCTTGCCGCTCTACACTCAGCAAAAAGCTTTTCCACCATATCTTGCAAGGAGAAACTCTGCCAGGAAAGAAAACATCCAAAATCTTGTTCTAAAGCTTGCACGGAGGTCTGCAAAGAGTTTGGCAAGAATGAAAGGTAGTTGTCCAAATCTCGTTCTTTTCCAATAGAATAACCATGGAAAAGGCAGGAGAGTGGTAAAGTACTGTTTTCTCTAAGTCTGAAGGCTGCCCACACTGTGCCTGTGTGCTGCAGCTTGCATCTTCGCCTTTGGGAAGCTGCTGCTCGCCGATTCTCCCGGAGGCGAAGAAGCGGCTTCTTCGCACACAGAGCATTGTGGCGAGCGCAGGGAGCTCCTGAGAGCGGTTTGTGCCGAAAGAAGCCCGGGACCGGCACTTAGCTTCGGAGAGCTGCGTATCTGCGTCTTCTGCGTGTCTTGCCGCTCTACACTCAGCAAAAAGCTTTACCACCATATCTTGCAAGGAGAAACTCTGCCAGGAAAGAAAACATCCAAAATCTTGTTCTAAAGCTTGCACGGAGGTCTGCAAAGAGTTTGGCAAGAATGAAAGGTAGTTGTCCAAAACTCGTTCTTTTCCAATAGAATAACCATGGAAAAGGCAGGAGAGTGGTAAAGTACTGTTTTCTCTAAGTCTGAAGGCTGCCCACACTGTGCCTGTGTGCTGCAGCTTGCATCTTCGCCTTTGGGAAGCTGCTGCTCGCCGATTCTCCCGGAGGCGAAGAAGCGGCTTCTTCGCACACAGAGCATTGTGGCGAGCGCAGGGAGCTCCTGAGAGCGGTTTGTGCCGAAAGAAGCCCGGGACCGGCACTTAGCTTCGGAGAGCTGCGTATCTGCGTCTTCTGCGTGTCTTGCCGCTCTACACTCAGCAAAAAGCTTTTCCACCATATCTTGCAAGGAGAAACTCTGCCAGGAAAGAAAACATCCAAAATCTTGTTCTAAAGCTTGCACGCAGGTCTGCAAAGAGTTGGCAAGAATGAAAGGTAGTTGTCCAAAACTCGTTCTCTTCCAATAGAATAACCATGGAAAAGGCAGGAGAGTGGTAAAGTACTGTTTTCTCTAAGTCTGAAGGCTGCCCACCCTGTGCCTGTGTGCTGCAGCTTGCATCTTCGCCTTTGGGAAGCTGCCGCTCGCCGATTCTCCCGCAGGCGAAGAAGCGGCTTCTTCGCACACAGAGCATTGTGGCGAGCGCAGGGAGCTCCTGAGAGCGGTTTGTGCCGAAAGAAGCCCGGGACCGGCACTTAGCTTCGGAGAGCTGCGTATCTGCGTCTTCTGCGTGTCTTGCCGCTCTACACTCAGCAAAAAGCTTTTCCAGCATATCTTGCAAGGAGAAACTCTGCCAGGAAAGAAAACATCCAAAATCTTGTTCTAAAGCTTGCACGGAGGTCTGCAAAGAGTTTGGCAAGAATGAAAGGTAGTTGTCCAAAACTCGTTCTTTTCCAATAGAATAACCATGGAAAAGGCAGGAGAGTGGTAAAATACTGTTTTCTCTAAGTCTGAAGGCTGCCCACACTGTGCCTGTGTGCTGCAGCTTGCATCTTCGCCTTTGGGAAGCTGCCGCTCGCCGATTCTCCCGGAGGCGAAGAAGCGGCTTCTTCGCACACAGAGCATTGTGGCGAGCGCAGGGAGCTCCTGAGAGCGGTTTGTGCCGAAAGAAGCCCGGGACCGGCACTTAGCTTCGGAGAGCTGCGTATCTGCGTCTTCTGCGTGTTTTGCCGCTCTACACTCAGCAAAAAGCTTTTCCACCATATCTTGCAAGGAGAAACTCTGCCAGGAAAGAAAACATCCAAAATCTTGTTCTAAAGCTTGCACGGGGGTCTGCAAAGAGTTTGGCAAGAATGAAAGGTAGTTGTCCAAAACTCGTTCTTTTCCAATAGAATAACCATGGAAAAGGCAGGAGAGTGGTAAAGTACTGTTTTCTCTAAGTCTGAAGGCTGCCCACACTGTGCCTGTGTGCTGCAGCTTGCATCTTCGCCTTTGGGAAGCTGCCGCTCGCCGATTCTCCCGGAGGCGAAGAAGCGGCTTCTTCGCACACAGAGCATTGTGGCGAGCGCAGGGAGCTCCTGAGAGCGGTTTGTGCCGAAAGAAGCCCGGGACCGGCACTTAGCTTCGGAGAGCTGCGTATCTGCGTCTTCTGCGTGTCTTGCCGCTCTACACTCAGCAAAAAGCTTTTCCACCATATCTTGCAAGGAGAAACTCTGCCAGGAAAGAAAACATCCAAAATCTTGTTCTAAAGCTTGCACGGGGGTCTGCAAAGAGTTTGGCAAGAATGAAAGGTAGTTGTCCAAAACTCGTTCTTTTCCAATAGAATAACCATGGAAAAGGCAGGAGAGTGGTAAAGTACTGTTTTCTCTAAGTCTGAAGGCTGCCCACCCTGTGCCTGTGTGCTGCAGCTTGCATCTTCGCCTTTGGGAAGCTGCCGCTCGCCGATTCTCCCGGAGGCGAAGAAGCGGCTTCTTCGCACACAGAGCATTGTGGCGAGCGCAGGGAGCTCCTGAGAGCGGTTTGTGCCGAAAGAAGCCCGGGACCGGCACTTAGCTTCGGAGAGCTGCGTATCTGCGTCTTCTGCGTGTCTTGCCGCTCTACACTCAGCAAAAAGCTTTTCCAGCATATCTTGCAAGGAGAAACTCTGCCAGGAAAGAAAACATCCAAAATCTTGTTCTAAAGCTTGCACGGAGGTCTGCAAAGAGTTTGGCAAGAATGAAAGGTAGTTGTCCAAATCTCGTTCTTTTCCAATAGAATAACCATGGAAAAGGCAGGAGAGTGGTAAAGTACTGTTTTCTCTAAGTCTGAAGGCTGCCCACACTGTGCCTGTGTGCTGCAGCTTGCATCTTCGCCTTTGGGAAGCTGCCGCTCGCCGATTCTCCCGGAGGCGAAGAAGCGGCTTCTTCGCACACAGAGCATTGTGGCGAGCGCAGGGAGCTCCTGAGAGCGGTTTGTGCCGAAAGAAGCCCGGGACCGGCACTTAGCTTCGGAGAGCTGCGTATCTGCGTCTTCTGCGTGTCTTGCCGCTCTACACTCAGCAAAAAGCTTTTCCAGCATATCTTGCAAGGAGAAACTCTGCCAGGAAAGAAAACATCCAAAATCTTGTTCTAAAGCTTGCACGGAGGTCTGCAAAGAGTTTGGCAAGAATGAAAGGTAGTTGTCCAAAACTCGTTCTTTTCCAATAGAATAACCATGGAAAAGGCAGGAGAGTGGTAAAGTACTGTTTTCTCTAAGTCTGAAGGCTGCCCACCCTGTGCCTGTGTGCTGCAGCTTGCATCTTCGCCTTTGGGAAGCTGCCGCTCGCCGATTCTCCCGGAGGCGAAGAAGCGGCTTCTTCGCACACAGAGCATTGTGGCGAGCTCAGGGAGCTCCTGAGAGCGGTTTGTGCCGAAAGAAGCCCGGGACCGGCACTTAGCTTCGGAGAGCTGCCTATCTGCGTCTTCTGCGTGTCTTGCCGCTCTACACTCAGCCAAAAGCTTTTCCACCATATCTTGCAAGGAGAAACTCTGCCAGGAAAGAAAACATCCAAAATCTTGTTCTAAAGCTTGCACGGAGGTCTGCAAAGAGTTTGGCAAGAATGAAAGGTAGTTGTCCAAAACTCGTTCTTTTCCAATAGAATAACCATGGAAAAGGCAGGAGAGTGGTAAAGTACTGTTTTCTCTAAGTCTGAAGGCTGCCCACCCTGTGCCTGTGTGCTGCAGCTTGCATCTTCGCCTTTGGGAAGCTGCCGCTCGCCGGTTCTCCCGCAGGCGAAGAAGCGGCTTCTTCGCACACAGAGCATTGTGGCGAGCGCAGGGAGCTCCTGAGAGCGGTTTGTGCCGAAAGAAGCCCGGGACCGGCACTTAGCTTCGGAGAGCTGCGTATCTGCGTCTTCTGCGTGTCTTGCCGCTCTACACTCAGCAAAAAGCTTTTCCAGCATATCTTGCAAGGAGAAACTCTGCCAGGAAAGAAAACATCCAAAATCTTGTTCTAAAGCTTGCACGCAGGTCTGCAAAGAGTTTGGCAAGAATGAAAGGTAGTTGTCCAAAACTCGTTCTTTTCCAATAGAATAACCATGGAAAAGGCAGGAGAGTGGTAAAGTACTGTTTTCTCTAAGTCTGAAGGCTGCCCACCCTGTGTCTGTGTGCTGCAGCTTGCATCTTCGCCTTTGGGAAGCTGCCGCTCGCCGATTCTCCCGCAGGCGAAGAAGCGGCTTCTTCGCACACAGAGCATTGTGGCGAGCGCAGGGAGCTCCTGAGAGCGGTTTGTGCCGAAAGAAGCCCGGGACCGGCACTTAGCTTCGGAGAGCTGCGTATCTGCGTCTTCTGCGTGTCTTGCCGCTCTACACTCAGCAAAAAGCTTTTCCACCATATCTTGCAAGGAGAAACTCTGCCAGGAAAGAAAACATCCAAAATCTTGTTCTAAAGCTTGCACGGAGGTCTGCAAAGAGTTTGGCAAGAATGAAAGGTAGTTGTCCAAAACTCGTTCTTTTCCAATAGAATAACCATGGAAAAGGCAGGAGAGTGGTAAAATACTGTTTTCTCTAAGTCTGAAGGCTGCCCACACTGTGCCTGTGTGCTGCAGCTTTCATCTTCGCCTTTGGGAAGCTGCCGCTCGCCGATTCTCCCGGAGGCGAAGAAGCGGCTTCTTCGCACACAGAGCATTGTGGCGAGCGCAGGGAGCTCCTGAGAGCGGTTTGTGCCGAAAGAAGCCCGGGACCGGCACTTAGCTTCGGAGAGCTGCGTATCTGCGTCTTCTGCGTGTCTTGCCGCTCTACACTCAGCAAAAAGCTTTTCCACCATATCTTGCAAGGAGAAACTCTGCCAGGAAAGAAAACATCCAAAATCTTGTTCTAAAGCTTGCACGGAGGTCTGCAAAGAGTTTGGCAAGAATGAAAGGTAGTTGTCCAAAACTCGTTCTTTTCCAATAGAATAACCATGGAAAAGGCAGGAGAGTGGTAAAGTACTGTTTTCTCTAAGTCTGAAGGCTGCCCACCCTGTGCCTGTGTGCTGCAGCTTGCATCTTCGCCTTTGGGAAGCTGCCGCTCGCCGGTTCTCCCGCAGGCGAAGAAGCGGCTTCTTCGCACACAGAGCATTGTGGCGAGCGCAGGGAGCTCCTGAGAGCGGTTTGTGCCGAAAGAAGCCCGGGACCGGCACTTAGCTTCGGAGAGCTGCGTATCTGCGTCTTCTGCGTGTCTTGCCGCTCTACACTCAGCAAAAAGCTTTTCCACCATATCTTGCAAGGAGAAACTCTGCCAGGAAAGAAAACATCCAAAATCTTGTTCTAAAGCTTGCACGCAGGTCTGCAAAGAGTTTGGCAAGAATGAAAGGTAGTTGTCCAAAACTCGTTCTTTTCCAATAGAATAACCATGGAAAAGGCAGGAGAGTGGTAAAGTACTGTTTTCTCTAAGTCTGAAGGCTGCCCACCCTGTGCCTGTGTGCTGCAGCTTGCATCTTCGCCTTTGGGAAGCTGCCGCTCGCCGATTCTCCCGCAGGCGAAGAAGCGGCTTCTTCGCACACAGAGCATTGTGGCGAGCGCAGGGAGCTCCTGAGAGCGGTTTGTGCCGAAAGAAGCCCGGGACCGGCACTTAGCTACGGAGAGCTGCGTATCTGCGTCTTCTGCGTGTCTTGCCGCTCTACACTCAGCAAAAAGCTTTTCCACCATATCTTGCAAGGAGAAACTCTGCCAGGAAAGAAAACATCCAAAATCTTGTTCTAAAGCTTGCACGGAGGTCTGCAAAGAGTTTGGCAAGAATGAAAGGTAGTTGTCCAAAACTCGTTCTTTTCCAATAGAATAACCATGGAAAAGGCAGGAGAGTGGTAAAATACTGTTTTCTCTAAGTCTGAAGGCTGCCCACACTGTGCCTGTGTGCTGCAGCTTTCATCTTCGCCTTTGGGAAGCTGCCGCTCGCCGATTCTCCCGGAGGCGAAGAAGCGGCTTCTTCGCACACAGAGCATTGTGGCGAGCGCAGGGAGCTCCTGAGAGCGGTTTGTGCCGAAAGAAGCCCGGGACCGGCACTTAGCTTCGGAGAGCTGCCTATCTGCGTCTTCTGCGTGTCTTGCCGCTCTACACTCAGCAAAAAGCTTTTCCACCATATCTTGCAAGGAGAAACTCTGCCAGGAAAGAAAACATCCAAAATCTTGTTCTAAAGCTTGCACGGGGGTCTGCAAAGAGTTTGGCAAGAATGAAAGGTAGTTGTCCAAAACTCGTTCTTTTCCAATAGAATAACCATGGAAAAGGCAGGAGAGTGGTAAAGTACTGTTTTCTCTAAGTCTGAAGGCTGCCCACACTGTGCCTGTGTGCTGCAGCTTGCATCTTCGCCTTTGGGAAGCTGCCGCTCGCCGATTCTCCCGGAGGCGAAGAAGCGGCTTCTTCGCACACAGAGCATTGTGGCGAGCGCAGGGAGCTCCTGAGAGCGGTTTGTGCCGAAAGAAGCCCGGGACCGGCACTTAGCTTCGGAGAGCTGCGTATCTGCGTCTTCTGCGTGTCTTGCCGCTCTACACTCAGCAAAAAGCTTTTCCACCATATCTTGCAAGGAGAAACTCTGCCAGGAAAGAAAACATCCAAAATCTTGTTCTAAAGCTTGCACGGGGGTCTGCAAAGAGTTTGGCAAGAATGAAAGGTAGTTGTCCAAAACTCGTTCTCTTCCAATAGAATAACCATGGAAAAGGCAGGAGAGTGGTAAAGTACTGTTTTCTCTAAGTCTGAAGGCTGCCCACCCTGTGCCTGTGTGCTGCAGCTTGCATCTTCGCCTTTGGGAAGCTGCCGCTCGCCGATTCTCCCGCAGGCGAAGAAGCGGCTTCTTCGCACACAGAGCATTGTGGCGAGCGCAGGGAGCTCCTGAGAGCGGTTTGTGCCGAAAGAAGCCCGGGACCGGCACTTAGCTTCGGAGAGCTGCGTATCTGCGTCTTCTGCGTGTCTTGCCGCTCTACACTCAGCAAAAAGCTTTTCCAGCATATCTTGCAAGGAGAAACTCTGCCAGGAAAGAAAACATCCAAAATCTTGTTCTAAAGCTTGCACGCAGGTCTGCAAAGAGTTTGGCAAGAATGAAAGGTAGTTGTCCAAAACTCGTTCTTTTCCAATAGAATAACCATGGAAAAGGCAGGAGAGTGGTAAAGTACTGTTTTCTCTAAGTCTGAAGGCTGCCCACCCTGTGCCTGTGTGCTGCAGCTTGCATCTTCGCCTTTGGGAAGCTGCCGCTCGCCGATTCTCCCGGAGGCGAAGAAGCGGCTTCTTCGCACACAGAGCATTGTGGCGAGCTCAGGGAGCTCCTGAGAGCGGTTTGTGCCGAAAGAAGCCCGGGACCGGCACTTAGCTTCGGAGAGCTGCCTATCTGCGTCTTCTGCGTGTCTTGCCGCTCTACACTCAGCCAAAAGCTTTTCCAGCATATCTTGCAAGGAGAAACTCTGCCAGGAAAGAAAACATCCAAAATCTTGTTCTAAAGCTTGCACGGAGGTCTGCAAAGAGTTTGGCAAGAATGAAAGGTAGTTGTCCAAAACTCGTTCTTTTCCAATAGAATAACCATGGAAAAGGCAGGAGAGTGGTAAAGTACTGTTTTCTCTAAGTCTGAAGGCTGCCCACCCTGTGCCTGTGTGCTGCAGCTTGCATCTTCGCCTTTGGGAAGCTGCCGCTCGCCGGTTCTCCCGCAGGCGAAGAAGCGGCTTCTTCGCACACAGAGCATTGTGGCGAGCGCAGGGAGCTCCTGAGAGCGGTTTGTGCCGAAAGAAGCCCGGGACCGGCACTTAGCTTCGGAGAGCTGCGTATCTGCGTCTTCTGCGTGTCTTGCCGCTCTACACTCAGCAAAAAGCTTTTCCAGCATATCTTGCAAGGAGAAACTCTGCCAGGAAAGAAAACATCCAAAATCTTGTTCTAAAGCTTGCACGCAGGTCTGCAAAGAGTTTGGCAAGAATGAAAGGTAGTTGTCCAAAACTCGTTCTTTTCCAATAGAATAACCATGGAAAAGGCAGGAGAGTGGTAAAGTACTGTTTTCTCTAAGTCTGAAGGCTGCCCACCCTGTGCCTGTGTGCTGCAGCTTGCATCTTCGCCTTTGGGAAGCTGCCGCTCGCCGATTCTCCCGCAGGCGAAGAAGCGGCTTCTTCGCACACAGAGCATTGTGGCGAGCGCAGGGAGCTCCTGAGAGCGGTTTGTGCCGAAAGAAGCCCGGGACCGGCACTTAGCTTCGGAGAGCTGCGTATCTGCGTCTTCTGCGTGTCTTGCCGCTCTACACTCAGCAAAAAGCTTTTCCAGCATATCTTGCAAGGAGAAACTCTGCCAGGAAAGAAAACATCCAAAATCTTGTTCTAAAGCTTGCACGGAGGTCTGCAAAGAGTTTGGCAAGAATGAAAGGTAGTTGTCCAAAACTCGTTCTTTTCCAATAGAATAACCATGGAAAAGGCAGGAGAGTGGTAAAGTACTGTTTTCTCTAAGTCTGAAGGCTGCCCACACTGTGCCTGTGTGCTGCAGCTTTCATCTTCGCCTTTGGGAAGCTGCCGCTCGCCGATTCTCCCGGAGGCGAAGAAGCGGCTTCTTCGCACACAGAGCATTGTGGCGAGCGCAGGGAGCTCCTGAGAGCGGTTTGTGCCGAAAGAAGCCCGGGACCGGCACTTAGCTTCGGAGAGCTGCGTATCTGCGTCTTCTGCGTGTCTTGCCGCTCTACACTCAGCAAAAAGCTTTTCCACCATATCTTGCAAGGAGAAACTCTGCCAGGAAAGAAAACATCCAAAATCTTGTTCTAAAGCTTGCACGGAGGTCTGCAAAGAGTTTGGCAAGAATGAAAGGTAGTTGTCCAAAACTCGTTCTTTTCCAATAGAATAACCATGGAAAAGGCAGGAGAGTGGTAAAGTACTGTTTTCTCTAAGTCTGAAGGCTGCCCACACTGTGCCTGTGTGCTGCAGCTTGCATCTTCGCCTTTGGGAAGCTGCCGCTCGCCGATTCTCCCGGAGGCGAAGAAGCGGCTTCTTCGCACACAGAGCATTGTGGCGAGCGCAGGGAGCTCCTGAGAGCGGTTTGTGCCGAAAGAAGCCCGGGACCGGCACTTAGCTTCGGAGAGCTGCGTATCTGCGTCTTCTGCGTGTCTTGCCGCTCTACACTCAGCCAAAAGCTTTTCCACCATATCTTGCAAGGAGAAACTCTGCCAGGAAAGAAAACATCCAAAATCTTGTTCTAAAGCTTGCACGGGGGTCTGCAAAGAGTTTGGCAAGAATGAAAGGTAGTTGTCCAAAACTCGTTCTCTTCCAATAGAATAACCATGGAAAAGGCAGGAGAGTGGTAAAGTACTGTTTTCTCTAAGTCTGAAGGCTGCCCACCCTGTGCCTGTGTGCTGCAGCTTGCATCTTCGCCTTTGGGAAGCTGCCGCTCGCCGATTCTCCCGCAGGCGAAGAAGCGGCTTCTTCGCACACAGAGCATTGTGGCGAGCGCAGGGAGCTCCTGAGAGCGGTTTGTGCCGAAAGAAGCCCGGGACCGGCACTTAGCTTCGGAGAGCTGCGTATCTGCGTCTTCTGCGTGTCTTGCCGCTCTACACTCAGCAAAACGCTTTTCCAGCATATCTTGCAAGGAGAAACTCTGCCAGGAAAGAAAACATCTAAAATCTTGTTCTAAAGCTTGCACGGAGGTCTGCAAAGAGTTTGGCAAGAATGAAAGGTAGTTGTCCAAAACTCGTTCTCTTCCAATAGAATAACCATGGAAAAGGCAGGAGAGTGGTAAAGTACTGTTTTCTCTAAGTCTGAAGGCTGCCCACCCTGTGCCTGTGTGCTGCAGCTTGCATCTTCGCCTTTGGGAAGCTGCCGCTCGCCGATTCTCCCGGAGGCGAAGAAGCGGCTTCTTCGCACACAGAGCATTGTGGCGAGCGCAGGGAGCTCCTGAGAGCGGTTTGTGCCGAAAGAAGCCCGGGACCGGCACTTAGCTTCGGAGAGCTGCGTATCTGCGTCTTCTGCGTGTCTTGCCGCTCTACACTCAGCAAAAAAGCTTTTCCACCATATCTTGCAAGGAGAAACTCTGCCAGGAAAGAAAACATCCAAAATCTTGTTCTAAAGCTTGCACGGAGGTCTGCAAAGAGTTTGGCAAGAATGAAAGGTAGTTGTCCAAAACTCGTTCTTTTCCAATAGAATAACCATGGAAAAGGCAGGAGAGTGGTCAAGTACTGTTTTCTCTAAGTCTGAAGGCTGCCCACACTGTGCCTGTGTGCTGCAGCTTGCATCTTCGCCTTTGGGAAGCTGCCGCTCGCCGATTCTCCCGGAGGCGAAGAAGCGGCTTCTTCGCACACAGAGCATTGTGGCGAGCGCAGGGAGCTCCTGAGAGCGGTTTGTGCCGAAAGAAGCCCGGGACCGGCACTTAGCTTCGGAGAGCTGCGTATCTGCGTCTTCTGCGTGTCTTGCCGCTCTACACTCAGCAAAAAGCTTTTCCACCATATCTTGCAAGGAGAAACTCTGCCAGGAAAGAAAACATCCAAAATCTTGTTCTAAAGCTTGCACGGAGGTCTGCAAAGAGTTTGGCAAGAATGAAAGGTAGTTGTCCAAAACTCGTTCTTTTCCAATAGAATAACCATGGAAAAGGCAGGAGAGTGGTAAAGTACTGTTTTCTCTAAGTCTGAAGGCTGCCCACACTGTGCCTGTGTGCTGCAGCTTGCATCTTCGCCTTTGGGAAGCTGCCGCTCGCCGATTCTCCCGGAGGCGAAGAAGCGGCTTCTTCGCACACAGAGCATTGTGGCGAGCGCAGGGAGCTCCTGAGAGCGGTTTGTGCCGAAAGAAGCCCGGGACCGGCACTTAGCTTCGGAGAGCTGCGTATCTGCGTCTTCTGCGTGTTTTGCCGCTCTACACTCAGCAAAAAGCTTTTCCACCATATCTTGCAAGGAGAAACTCTGCCAGGAAAGAAAACATCCAAAATCTTGTTCTAAAGCTTGCACGGGGGTCTGCAAAGAGTTTGGCAAGAATGAAAGGTAGTTGTCCAAAACTCGTTCTTTTCCAATAGAATAACCATGGAAAAGGCAGGAGAGTGGTAAAGTACTGTTTTCTCTAAGTCTGAAGGCTGCCCACACTGTGCCTGTGTGCTGCAGCTTGCATCTTCGCCTTTGGGAAGCTGCCGCTCGCCGATTCTCCCGCAGGCGAAGAAGCGGCTTCTTCGCACACAGAGCATTGTGGCGAGCGCAGGGAGCTCCTGAGAGCGGTTTGTGCCGAAAGAAGCCCGGGACCGGCACTTAGCTTCGGAGAGCTGCGTATCTGCGTCTTCTGCGTGTCTTGCCGCTCTACACTCAGCCAAAAGCTTTTCCACCATATCTTGCAAGGAGAAACTCTGCCAGGAAAGAAAACATCCAAAATCTTGTTCTAAAGCTTGCACGCAGGTCTGCAAAGAGTTTGGCAAGAATGAAAGGTAGTTGTCCAAAACTCGTTCTTTTCCAATAGAATAACCATGGAAAAGACAGGAGAGTGGTAAAGTACTGTTTTCTCGAAGTCTGAAGGCTGCCCACACTGTGCCTGTGTGCAGCAGCTTGCATCTTCGCCTTTGGGAAGCTGCCGCTCGCCGATTCTCCCGGAGGCGAAGAAGCGGCTTCTTCGCACACAGAGCATTGTGGCGAGCGCAGGGAGCTCCTGAGAGCGGTTTGTGCCGAAAGAAGCCCGGGACCGGCACTTAGCTTCGGAGAGCTGCGTATCTGCGTCTTCTGCGTGTCTTGCCGCTCTACACTCAGCAAAAAGCTTTTCCACCATATCTTGCAAGGAGAAACTCTGCCAGGAAAGAAAACATCCAAAATCTTGTTCTAAAGCTTGCACGGAGGTCTGCAAAGAGTTTGGCAAGAATGAAAGGTAGTTGTCCAAAACTCGTTCTTTTCCAATAGAATAACCATGGAAAAGGCAGGAGAGTGGTAAAGTACTGTTTTCTCTAAGTCTGAAGGCTGCCCACCCTGTGCCTGTGTGCTGCAGCTTGCATCTTCGCCTTTGGGAAGCTGCCGCTCGCCGATTCTCCCGGAGGCGAAGAAGCGGCTTCTTCGCACACAGAGCATTGTGGCGAGCGCAGGGAGCTCCTGAGAGCGGTTTGTGCCGAAAGAAGCCCGGGACCGGCACTTAGCTTCGGAGAGCTGCGTATCTGCGTCTTCTGCGTGTCTTGCCGCTCTACACTCAGCAAAAAGCTTTTCCAGCATATCTTGCAAGGAGAAACTCTGCCAGGAAAGAAAACATCCAAAATCTTGTTCTAAAGCTTGCACGGAGGTCTGCAAAGAGTTTGGCAAGAATGAAAGGTAGTTGTCCAAAACTCGTTCTTTTCCAATAGAATAACCATGGAAAAGGCAGGAGAGTGGTAAAATACTGTTTTCTCTAAGTCTGAAGGCTGCCCACCCTGTGCCTGTGTGCTGCAGCTTGCATCTTCGCCTTTGGGAAGCTGCCGCTCGCCGATTCTCCCGCAGGCGAAGAAGCGGCTTCTTCGCACACAGAGCATTGTGGCGAGCGCAGGGAGCTCCTGAGAGCGGTTTGTGCCGAAAGAAGCCCGGGACCGGCACTTAGCTTCGGAGAGCTGCGTATCTGCGTCTTCTGCGTGTCTTGCCGCTCTACACTCAGCAAAAAGCTTTTCCACCATATCTTGCAAGGAGAAACTCTGCCAGGAAAGAAAACATCCAAAATCTTGTTCTAAAGCTTGCACGGGGGTCTGCAAAGAGTTTGGCAAGAATGAAAGGTAGTTGTCCAAAACTCGTTCTCTTCCAATAGAATAACCATGGAAAAGGCAGGAGAGTGGTAAAGTACTGTTTTCTCTAAGTCTGAAGGCTGCCCACCCTGTGCCTGTGTGCTGCAGCTTGCATCTTCGCCTTTGGGAAGCTGCCGCTCGCCGATTCTCCCGCAGGCGAAGAAGCGGCTTCTTCGCACACAGAGCATTGTGGCGAGCGCAGGGAGCTCCTGAGAGCGGTTTGTGCCGAAAGAAGCCCGGGACCGGCACTTAGCTTCGCAGAGCTGCGTATCTGCGTCTTCTGCGTGTCTTGCCGCTCTACACTCAGCAAAAAGCTTTTCCACCATATCTTGCAAGGAGAAACTCTGCCAGGAAAGAAAACATCCAAAATCTTGTTCTAAAGCTTGCACGGAGGTCTGCAAAGAGTTTGGCAAGAATGAAAGGTAGTTGTCCAAAACTCGTTCTTTTCCAATAGAATAACCATGGAAAAGGCAGGAGAGTGGTAAAGTACTGTTTTCTCTAAGTCTGAAGGCTGCCCACCCTGTGCCTGTGTGCTGCAGCTTGCATCTTCGCCTTTGGGAAGCTGCCGCTCGCCGATTCTCCCGGAGGCGAAGAAGCGGCTTCTTCGCACACAGAGCATTGTGGCGAGCTCAGGGAGCTCCTGAGAGCGGTTTGTGCCGAAAGAAGCCCGGGACCGGCACTTAGCTTCGGAGAGCTGCCTATCTGCGTCTTCTGCGTGTCTTGCCGCTCTACACTCAGCAAAAAGCTTTTCCACCATATCTTGCAAGGAGAAACTCTGCCAGGAAAGAAAACATCCAAAATCTTGTTCTAAAGCTTGCACGGAGGTCTGCAAAGAGTTTGGCAAGAATGAAAGGTAGTTGTCCAAAACTCGTTCTTTTCCAATAGAATAACCATGGAAAAGGCAGGAGAGTGGTAAAGTACTGTTTTCTCTAAGTCTGAAGGCTGCCCACCCTGTGCCTGTGTGCTGCAGCTTGCATCTTCGCCTTTGGGAAGCTGCCGCTCGCCGATTCTCCCGGAGGCGAAGAAGCGGCTTCTTCGCACACAGAGCATTGTGGCGAGCGCAGGGAGCTCCTGAGAGCGGTTTGTGCCGAAAGAAGCCCGGGACCGGCACTTAGCTTCGGAGAGCTGCGTATCTGCGTCTTCTGCGTGTCTTGCCGCTCTACACTCAGCAAAAAGCTTTTCCAGCATATCTTGCAAGGAGAAACTCTGCCAGGAAAGAAAACATCCAAAATCTTGTTCTAAAGCTTGCACGGAGGTCTGCAAAGAGTTTGGCAAGAATGAAAGGTAGTTGTCCAAAACTCGTTCTTTTCCAATAGAATAACCATGGAAAAGGCAGGAGAGTGGTAAAATACTGTTTTCTCTAAGTCTGAAGGCTGCCCACCCTGTGCCTGTGTGCTGCAGCTTGCATCTTCGCCTTTGGGAAGCTGCCGCTCGCCGATTCTCCCGCAGGCGAAGAAGCGGCTTCTTCGCACACAGAGCATTGTGGCGAGCGCAGGGAGCTCCTGAGAGCGGTTTGTGCCGAAAGAAGCCCGGGACCGGCACTTAGCTTCGGAGAGCTGCGTATCTGCGTCTTCTGCGTGTCTTGCCGCTCTACACTCAGCAAAAAGCTTTTCCACCATATCTTGCAAGGAGAAACTCTGCCAGGAAAGAAAACATCCAAAATCTTGTTCTAAAGCTTGCACGGGGGTCTGCAAAGAGTTTGGCAAGAATGAAAGGTAGTTGTCCAAAACTCGTTCTCTTCCAATAGAATAACCATGGAAAAGGCAGGAGAGTGGTAAAGTACTGTTTTCTCTAAGTCTGAAGGCTGCCCACCCTGTGCCTGTGTGCTGCAGCTTGCATCTTCGCCTTTGGGAAGCTGCCGCTCGCCGATTCTCCCGCAGGCGAAGAAGCGGCTTCTTCGCACACAGAGCATTGTGGCGAGCGCAGGGAGCTCCTGAGAGCGGTTTGTGCCGAAAGAAGCCCGGGACCGGCACTTAGCTTCGCAGAGCTGCGTATCTGCGTCTTCTGCGTGTCTTGCCGCTCTACACTCAGCAAAAAGCTTTTCCACCATATCTTGCAAGGAGAAACTCTGCCAGGAAAGAAAACATCCAAAATCTTGTTCTAAAGCTTGCACGGAGGTCTGCAAAGAGTTTGGCAAGAATGAAAGGTAGTTGTCCAAAACTCGTTCTTTTCCAATAGAATAACCATGGAAAAGGCAGGAGAGTGGTAAAGTACTGTTTTCTCTAAGTCTGAAGGCTGCCCACCCTGTGCCTGTGTGCTGCAGCTTGCATCTTCGCCTTTGGGAAGCTGCCGCTCGCCGATTCTCCCGGAGGCGAAGAAGCGGCTTCTTCGCACACAGAGCATTGTGGCGAGCTCAGGGAGCTCCTGAGAGCGGTTTGTGCCGAAAGAAGCCCGGGACCGGCACTTAGCTTCGGAGAGCTGCCTATCTGCGTCTTCTGCGTGTCTTGCCGCTCTACACTCAGCCAAAAGCTTTTCCACCATATCTTGCAAGGAGAAACTCTGCCAGGAAAGAAAACATCCAAAATCTTGTTCTAAAGCTTGCACGGAGGTCTGCAAAGAGTTTGGCAAGAATGAAAGGTAGTTGTCCAAAACTCGTTCTTTTCCAATAGAATAACCATGGAAAAGGCAGGAGAGTGGTAAAGTACTGTTTTCTCGAAGTCTGAAGGCTGCCCACCCTGTGCCTGTGTGCTGCAGCTTGCATCTTCGCCTTTGGGAAGCTGCCGCTCGCCGGTTCTCCCGCAGGCGAAGAAGCGGCTTCTTCGCACACAGAGCATTGTGGCGAGCGCAGGGAGCTCCTGAGAGCGGTTTGTGCCGAAAGAAGCCCGGGACCGGCACTTAGCTTCGGAGAGCTGCGTATCTGCGTCTTCTGCGTGTCTTGCCGCTCTACACTCAGCAAAAAGCTTTTCCAGCATATCTTGCAAGGAGAAACTCTGCCAGGAAAGAAAACATCCAAAATCTTGTTCTAAAGCTTGCACGCAGGTCTGCAAAGAGTTTGGCAAGAATGAAAGGTAGTTGTCCAAAACTCGTTCTTTTCCAATAGAATAACCATGGAAAAGGCAGGAGAGTGGTAAAGTACTGTTTTCTCTAAGTCTGAAGGCTGCCCACCCTGTGCCTGTGTGCTGCAGCTTGCATCTTCGCCTTTGGGAAGCTGCCGCTCGCCGATTCTCCCGCAGGCGAAGAAGCGGCTTCTTCGCACACAGAGCATTGTGGCGAGCGCAGGGAGCTCCTGAGAGCGGTTTGTGCCGAAAGAAGCCCGGGACCGGCACTTAGCTTCGGAGAGCTGCGTATCTGCGTCTTCTGCGTGTCTTGCCGCTCTACACTCAGCAAAAAGCTTTTCCACCATATCTTGCAAGGAGAAACTCTGCCAGGAAAGAAAACATCCAAAATCTTGTTCTAAAGCTTGCACGGAGGTCTGCAAAGAGTTTGGCAAGAATGAAAGGTAGTTGTCCAAAACTCGTTCTTTTCCAATAGAATAACCATGGAAAAGGCAGGAGAGTGGTAAAATACTGTTTTCTCTAAGTCTGAAGGCTGCCCACACTGTGCCTGTGTGCTGCAGCTTTCATCTTCGCCTTTGGGAAGCTGCCGCTCGCCGATTCTCCCGGAGGCGAAGAAGCGGCTTCTTCGCACACAGAGCATTGTGGCGAGCGCAGGGAGCTCCTGAGAGCGGTTTGTGCCGAAAGAAGCCCGGGACCGGCACTTAGCTTCGGAGAGCTGCGTATCTGCGTCTTCTGCGTGTCTTGCCGCTCTACACTCAGCAAAAAGCTTTTCCACCATATCTTGCAAGGAGAAACTCTGCCAGGAAAGAAAACATCCAAAATCTTGTTCTAAAGCTTGCACGGAGGTCTGCAAAGAGTTTGGCAAGAATGAAAGGTAGTTGTCCAAAACTCGTTCTTTTCCAATAGAATAACCATGGAAAAGGCAGGAGAGTGGTAAAGTACTGTTTTCTCTAAGTCTGAAGGCTGCCCACCCTGTGCCTGTGTGCTGCAGCTTGCATCTTCGCCTTTGGGAAGCTGCCGCTCGCCGGTTCTCCCGCAGGCGAAGAAGCGGCTTCTTCGCACACAGAGCATTGTGGCGAGCGCAGGGAGCTCCTGAGAGCGGTTTGTGCCGAAAGAAGCCCGGGACCGGCACTTAGCTTCGGAGAGCTGCGTATCTGCGTCTTCTGCGTGTCTTGCCGCTCTACACTCAGCAAAAAGCTTTTCCAGCATATCTTGCAAGGAGAAACTCTGCCAGGAAAGAAAACATCCAAAATCTTGTTCTAAAGCTTGCACGCAGGTCTGCAAAGAGTTTGGCAAGAATGAAAGGTAGTTGTCCAAAACTCGTTCTTTTCCAATAGAATAACCATGGAAAAGGCAGGAGAGTGGTAAAGTACTGTTTTCTCTAAGTCTGAAGGCTGCCCACCCTGTGCCTGTGTGCTGCAGCTTGCATCTTCGCCTTTGGGAAGCTGCCGCTCGCCGATTCTCCCGGAGGCGAAGAAGCGGCTTCTTCGCACACAGAGCATTGTGGCGAGCGCAGGGAGCTCCTGAGAGCGGTTTGTGCCGAAAGAAGCCCGGGACCGGCACTTAGCTTCGGAGAGCTGCGTATCTGCGTCTTCTGCGTGTCTTGCCGCTCTACACTCAGCAAAAAGCTTTTCCACCATATCTTGCAAGGAGAAACTCTGCCAGGAAAGAAAACATCCAAAATCTTGTTCTAAAGCTTGCACGGAGGTCTGCAAAGAGTTTGGCAAGAATGAAAGGTAGTTGTCCAAAACTCGTTCTTTTCCAATAGAATAACCATGGAAAAGGCAGGAGAGTGGTAAAATACTGTTTTCTCTAAGTCTGAAGGCTGCCCACACTGTGCCTGTGTGCTGCAGCTTTCATCTTCGCCTTTGGGAAGCTGCCGCTCGCCGATTCTCCCGGAGGCGAAGAAGCGGCTTCTTCGCACACAGAGCATTGTGGCGAGCGCAGGGAGCTCCTGAGAGCGGTTTGTGCCGAAAGAAGCCCGGGACCGGCACTTAGCTTCGGAGAGCTGCCTATCTGCGTCTTCTGCGTGTCTTGCCGCTCTACACTCAGCAAAAAGCTTTTCCACCATATCTTGCAAGGAGAAACTCTGCCAGGAAAGAAAACATCCAAAATCTTGTTCTAAAGCTTGCACGGGGGTCTGCAAAGAGTTTGGCAAGAATGAAAGGTAGTTGTCCAAAACTCGTTCTTTTCCAATAGAATAACCATGGAAAAGGCAGGAGAGTGGTAAAGTACTGTTTTCTCTAAGTCTGAAGGCTGCCCACACTGTGCCTGTGTGCTGCAGCTTGCATCTTCGCCTTTGGGAAGCTGCCGCTCGCCGATTCTCCCGGAGGCGAAGAAGCGGCTTCTTCGCACACAGAGCATTGTGGCGAGCGCAGGGAGCTCCTGAGAGCGGTTTGTGCCGAAAGAAGCCCGGGACCGGCACTTAGCTTCGGAGAGCTGCGTATCTGCGTCTTCTGCGTGTTTTGCCGCTCTACACTCAGCAAAAAGCTTTTCCACCATATCTTGCAAGGAGAAACTCTGCCAGGAAAGAAAACATCCAAAATCTTGTTCTAAAGCTTGCACGGGGGTCTGCAAAGAGTTTGGCAAGAATGAAAGGTAGTTGTCCAAAACTCGTTCTTTTCCAATAGAATAACCATGGAAAAGGCAGGAGAGTGGTAAAGTACTGTTTTCTCTAAGTCTGAAGGCTGCCCACACTGTGCCTGTGTGCTGCAGCTTGCATCTTCGCCTTTGGGAAGCTGCCGCTCGCCGATTCTCCCGCAGGCGAAGAAGCGGCTTCTTCGCACACAGAGCATTGTGGCGAGCGCAGGGAGCTCCTGAGAGCGGTTTGTGCCGAAAGAAGCCCGGGACCGGCACTTAGCTTCGGAGAGCTGCGTATCTGCGTCTTCTGCGTGTCTTGCCGCTCTACACTCAGCCAAAAGCTTTTCCACCATATCTTGCAAGGAGAAACTCTGCCAGGAAAGAAAACATCCAAAATCTTGTTCTAAAGCTTGCACGCAGGTCTGCAAAGAGTTTGGCAAGAATGAAAGGTAGTTGTCCAAAACTCGTTCTTTTCCAATAGAATAACCATGGAAAAGACAGGAGAGTGGTAAAGTACTGTTTTCTCGAAGTCTGAAGGCTGCCCACACTGTGCCTGTGTGCAGCAGCTTGCATCTTCGCCTTTGGGAAGCTGCCGCTCGCCGATTCTCCCGGAGGCGAAGAAGCGGCTTCTTCGCACACAGAGCATTGTGGCGAGCGCAGGGAGCTCCTGAGAGCGGTTTGTGCCGAAAGAAGCCCGGGACCGGCACTTAGCTTCGGAGAGCTGCGTATCTGCGTCTTCTGCGTGTCTTGCCGCTCTACACTCAGCAAAAAGCTTTTCCACCATATCTTGCAAGGAGAAACTCTGCCAGGAAAGAAAACATCCAAAATCTTGTTCTAAAGCTTGCACGGAGGTCTGCAAAGAGTTTGGCAAGAATGAAAGGTAGTTGTCCAAAACTCGTTCTTTTCCAATAGAATAACCATGGAAAAGGCAGGAGAGTGGTAAAGTACTGTTTTCTCTAAGTCTGAAGGCTGCCCACCCTGTGCCTGTGTGCTGCAGCTTGCATCTTCGCCTTTGGGAAGCTGCCGCTCGCCGATTCTCCCGGAGGCGAAGAAGCGGCTTCTTCGCACACAGAGCATTGTGGCGAGCGCAGGGAGCTCCTGAGAGCGGTTTGTGCCGAAAGAAGCCCGGGACCGGCACTTAGCTTCGGAGAGCTGCGTATCTGCGTCTTCTGCGTGTCTTGCCGCTCTACACTCAGCAAAAAGCTTTTCCAGCATATCTTGCAAGGAGAAACTCTGCCAGGAAAGAAAACATCCAAAATCTTGTTCTAAAGCTTGCACGGAGGTCTGCAAAGAGTTTGGCAAGAATGAAAGGTAGTTGTCCAAAACTCGTTCTTTTCCAATAGAATAACCATGGAAAAGGCAGGAGAGTGGTAAAATACTGTTTTCTCTAAGTCTGAAGGCTGCCCACCCTGTGCCTGTGTGCTGCAGCTTGCATCTTCGCCTTTGGGAAGCTGCCGCTCGCCGATTCTCCCGCAGGCGAAGAAGCGGCTTCTTCGCACACAGAGCATTGTGGCGAGCGCAGGGAGCTCCTGAGAGCGGTTTGTGCCGAAAGAAGCCCGGGACCGGCACTTAGCTTCGGAGAGCTGCGTATCTGCGTCTTCTGCGTGTCTTGCCGCTCTACACTCAGCAAAAAGCTTTTCCACCATATCTTGCAAGGAGAAACTCTGCCAGGAAAGAAAACATCCAAAATCTTGTTCTAAAGCTTGCACGGGGGTCTGCAAAGAGTTTGGCAAGAATGAAAGGTAGTTGTCCAAAACTCGTTCTCTTCCAATAGAATAACCATGGAAAAGGCAGGAGAGTGGTAAAGTACTGTTTTCTCTAAGTCTGAAGGCTGCCCACCCTGTGCCTGTGTGCTGCAGCTTGCATCTTCGCCTTTGGGAAGCTGCCGCTCGCCGATTCTCCCGCAGGCGAAGAAGCGGCTTCTTCGCACACAGAGCATTGTGGCGAGCGCAGGGAGCTCCTGAGAGCGGTTTGTGCCGAAAGAAGCCCGGGACCGGCACTTAGCTTCGCAGAGCTGCGTATCTGCGTCTTCTGCGTGTCTTGCCGCTCTACACTCAGCAAAAAGCTTTTCCACCATATCTTGCAAGGAGAAACTCTGCCAGGAAAGAAAACATCCAAAATCTTGTTCTAAAGCTTGCACGGAGGTCTGCAAAGAGTTTGGCAAGAATGAAAGGTAGTTGTCCAAAACTCGTTCTTTTCCAATAGAATAACCATGGAAAAGGCAGGAGAGTGGTAAAGTACTGTTTTCTCTAAGTCTGAAGGCTGCCCACCCTGTGCCTGTGTGCTGCAGCTTGCATCTTCGCCTTTGGGAAGCTGCCGCTCGCCGATTCTCCCGGAGGCGAAGAAGCGGCTTCTTCGCACACAGAGCATTGTGGCGAGCTCAGGGAGCTCCTGAGAGCGGTTTGTGCCGAAAGAAGCCCGGGACCGGCACTTAGCTTCGGAGAGCTGCCTATCTGCGTCTTCTGCGTGTCTTGCCGCTCTACACTCAGCCAAAAGCTTTTCCACCATATCTTGCAAGGAGAAACTCTGCCAGGAAAGAAAACATCCAAAATCTTGTTCTAAAGCTTGCACGGAGGTCTGCAAAGAGTTTGGCAAGAATGAAAGGTAGTTGTCCAAAACTCGTTCTTTTCCAATAGAATAACCATGGAAAAGGCAGGAGAGTGGTAAAGTACTGTTTTCTCGAAGTCTGAAGGCTGCCCACCCTGTGCCTGTGTGCTGCAGCTTGCATCTTCGCCTTTGGGAAGCTGCCGCTCGCCGGTTCTCCCGCAGGCGAAGAAGCGGCTTCTTCGCACACAGAGCATTGTGGCGAGCGCAGGGAGCTCCTGAGAGCGGTTTGTGCCGAAAGAAGCCCGGGACCGGCACTTAGCTTCGGAGAGCTGCGTATCTGCGTCTTCTGCGTGTCTTGCCGCTCTACACTCAGCAAAAAGCTTTTCCAGCATATCTTGCAAGGAGAAACTCTGCCAGGAAAGAAAACATCCAAAATCTTGTTCTAAAGCTTGCACGCAGGTCTGCAAAGAGTTTGGCAAGAATGAAAGGTAGTTGTCCAAAACTCGTTCTTTTCCAATAGAATAACCATGGAAAAGGCAGGAGAGTGGTAAAGTACTGTTTTCTCTAAGTCTGAAGGCTGCCCACCCTGTGCCTGTGTGCTGCAGCTTGCATCTTCGCCTTTGGGAAGCTGCCGCTCGCCGATTCTCCCGCAGGCGAAGAAGCGGCTTCTTCGCACACAGAGCATTGTGGCGAGCGCAGGGAGCTCCTGAGAGCGGTTTGTGCCGAAAGAAGCCCGGGACCGGCACTTAGCTTCGGAGAGCTGCGTATCTGCGTCTTCTGCGTGTCTTGCCGCTCTACACTCAGCAAAAAGCTTTTCCACCATATCTTGCAAGGAGAAACTCTGCCAGGAAAGAAAACATCCAAAATCTTGTTCTAAAGCTTGCACGGAGGTCTGCAAAGAGTTTGGCAAGAATGAAAGGTAGTTGTCCAAAACTCGTTCTTTTCCAATAGAATAACCATGGAAAAGGCAGGAGAGTGGTAAAATACTGTTTTCTCTAAGTCTGAAGGCTGCCCACACTGTGCCTGTGTGCTGCAGCTTTCATCTTCGCCTTTGGGAAGCTGCCGCTCGCCGATTCTCCCGGAGGCGAAGAAGCGGCTTCTTCGCACACAGAGCATTGTGGCGAGCGCAGGGAGCTCCTGAGAGCGGTTTGTGCCGAAAGAAGCCCGGGACCGGCACTTAGCTTCGGAGAGCTGCGTATCTGCGTCTTCTGCGTGTCTTGCCGCTCTACACTCAGCAAAAAGCTTTTCCACCATATCTTGCAAGGAGAAACTCTGCCAGGAAAGAAAACATCCAAAATCTTGTTCTAAAGCTTGCACGGAGGTCTGCAAAGAGTTTGGCAAGAATGAAAGGTAGTTGTCCAAAACTCGTTCTTTTCCAATAGAATAACCATGGAAAAGGCAGGAGAGTGGTAAAGTACTGTTTTCTCTAAGTCTGAAGGCTGCCCACCCTGTGCCTGTGTGCTGCAGCTTGCATCTTCGCCTTTGGGAAGCTGCCGCTCGCCGGTTCTCCCGCAGGCGAAGAAGCGGCTTCTTCGCACACAGAGCATTGTGGCGAGCGCAGGGAGCTCCTGAGAGCGGTTTGTGCCGAAAGAAGCCCGGGACCGGCACTTAGCTTCGGAGAGCTGCGTATCTGCGTCTTCTGCGTGTCTTGCCGCTCTACACTCAGCAAAAAGCTTTTCCAGCATATCTTGCAAGGAGAAACTCTGCCAGGAAAGAAAACATCCAAAATCTTGTTCTAAAGCTTGCACGCAGGTCTGCAAAGAGTTTGGCAAGAATGAAAGGTAGTTGTCCAAAACTCGTTCTTTTCCAATAGAATAACCATGGAAAAGGCAGGAGAGTGGTAAAGTACTGTTTTCTCTAAGTCTGAAGGCTGCCCACCCTGTGCCTGTGTGCTGCAGCTTGCATCTTCGCCTTTGGGAAGCTGCCGCTCGCCGATTCTCCCGGAGGCGAAGAAGCGGCTTCTTCGCACACAGAGCATTGTGGCGAGCGCAGGGAGCTCCTGAGAGCGGTTTGTGCCGAAAGAAGCCCGGGACCGGCACTTAGCTTCGGAGAGCTGCGTATCTGCGTCTTCTGCGTGTCTTGCCGCTCTACACTCAGCAAAAAGCTTTTCCACCATATCTTGCAAGGAGAAACTCTGCCAGGAAAGAAAACATCCAAAATCTTGTTCTAAAGCTTGCACGGAGGTCTGCAAAGAGTTTGGCAAGAATGAAAGGTAGTTGTCCAAAACTCGTTCTTTTCCAATAGAATAACCATGGAAAAGGCAGGAGAGTGGTAAAATACTGTTTTCTCTAAGTCTGAAGGCTGCCCACACTGTGCCTGTGTGCTGCAGCTTTCATCTTCGCCTTTGGGAAGCTGCCGCTCGCCGATTCTCCCGGAGGCGAAGAAGCGGCTTCTTCGCACACAGAGCATTGTGGCGAGCGCAGGGAGCTCCTGAGAGCGGTTTGTGCCGAAAGAAGCCCGGGACCGGCACTTAGCTTCGGAGAGCTGCCTATCTGCGTCTTCTGCGTGTCTTGCCGCTCTACACTCAGCAAAAAGCTTTTCCACCATATCTTGCAAGGAGAAACTCTGCCAGGAAAGAAAACATCCAAAATCTTGTTCTAAAGCTTGCACGGGGGTCTGCAAAGAGTTTGGCAAGAATGAAAGGTAGTTGTCCAAAACTCGTTCTTTTCCAATAGAATAACCATGGAAAAGGCAGGAGAGTGGTAAAGTACTGTTTTCTCTAAGTCTGAAGGCTGCCCACACTGTGCCTGTGTGCTGCAGCTTGCATCTTCGCCTTTGGGAAGCTGCCGCTCGCCGATTCTCCCGGAGGCGAAGAAGCGGCTTCTTCGCACACAGAGCATTGTGGCGAGCGCAGGGAGCTCCTGAGAGCGGTTTGTGCCGAAAGAAGCCCGGGACCGGCACTTAGCTTCGGAGAGCTGCGTATCTGCGTCTTCTGCGTGTCTTGCCGCTCTACACTCAGCAAAAAGCTTTTCCACCATATCTTGCAAGGAGAAACTCTGCCAGGAAAGAAAACATCCAAAATCTTGTTCTAAAGCTTGCACGGGGGTCTGCAAAGAGTTTGGCAAGAATGAAAGGTAGTTGTCCAAAACTCGTTCTCTTCCAATAGAATAACCATGGAAAAGGCAGGAGAGTGGTAAAGTACTGTTTTCTCTAAGTCTGAAGGCTGCCCACCCTGTGCCTGTGTGCTGCAGCTTGCATCTTCGCCTTTGGGAAGCTGCCGCTCGCCGATTCTCCCGCAGGCGAAGAAGCGGCTTCTTCGCACACAGAGCATTGTGGCGAGCGCAGGGAGCTCCTGAGAGCGGTTTGTGCCGAAAGAAGCCCGGGACCGGCACTTAGCTTCGGAGAGCTGCGTATCTGCGTCTTCTGCGTGTCTTGCCGCTCTACACTCAGCAAAAAGCTTTTCCAGCATATCTTGCAAGGAGAAACTCTGCCAGGAAAGAAAACATCCAAAATCTTGTTCTAAAGCTTGCACGCAGGTCTGCAAAGAGTTTGGCAAGAATGAAAGGTAGTTGTCCAAAACTCGTTCTTTTCCAATAGAATAACCATGGAAAAGGCAGGAGAGTGGTAAAGTACTGTTTTCTCTAAGTCTGAAGGCTGCCCACCCTGTGCCTGTGTGCTGCAGCTTGCATCTTCGCCTTTGGGAAGCTGCCGCTCGCCGATTCTCCCGGAGGCGAAGAAGCGGCTTCTTCGCACACAGAGCATTGTGGCGAGCTCAGGGAGCTCCTGAGAGCGGTTTGTGCCGAAAGAAGCCCGGGACCGGCACTTAGCTTCGGAGAGCTGCCTATCTGCGTCTTCTGCGTGTCTTGCCGCTCTACACTCAGCCAAAAGCTTTTCCACCATATCTTGCAAGGAGAAACTCTGCCAGGAAAGAAAACATCCAAAATCTTGTTCTAAAGCTTGCACGGAGGTCTGCAAAGAGTTTGGCAAGAATGAAAGGTAGTTGTCCAAAACTCGTTCTTTTCCAATAGAATAACCATGGAAAAGGCAGGAGAGTGGTAAAGTACTGTTTTCTCTAAGTCTGAAGGCTGCCCACCCTGTGCCTGTGTGCTGCAGCTTGCATCTTCGCCTTTGGGAAGCTGCCGCTCGCCGGTTCTCCCGCAGGCGAAGAAGCGGCTTCTTCGCACACAGAGCATTGTGGCGAGCGCAGGGAGCTCCTGAGAGCGGTTTGTGCCGAAAGAAGCCCGGGACCGGCACTTAGCTTCGGAGAGCTGCGTATCTGCGTCTTCTGCGTGTCTTGCCGCTCTACACTCAGCAAAAAGCTTTTCCAGCATATCTTGCAAGGAGAAACTCTGCCAGGAAAGAAAACATCCAAAATCTTGTTCTAAAGCTTGCACGCAGGTCTGCAAAGAGTTTGGCAAGAATGAAAGGTAGTTGTCCAAAACTCGTTCTTTTCCAATAGAATAACCATGGAAAAGGCAGGAGAGTGGTAAAGTACTGTTTTCTCTAAGTCTGAAGGCTGCCCACCCTGTGCCTGTGTGCTGCAGCTTGCATCTTCGCCTTTGGGAAGCTGCCGCTCGCCGGTTCTCCCGCAGGCGAAGAAGCGGCTTCTTCGCACACAGAGCATTGTGGCGAGCGCAGGGAGCTCCTGAGAGCGGTTTGTGCCGAAAGAAGCCCGGGACCGGCACTTAGCTTCGGAGAGCTGCGTATCTGCGTCTTCTGCGTGTCTTGCCGCTCTACACTCAGCAAAAAGCTTTTCCAGCATATCTTGCAAGGAGAAACTCTGCCAGGAAAGAAAACATCCAAAATCTTGTTCTAAAGCTTGCACGCAGGTCTGCAAAGAGTTTGGCAAGAATGAAAGGTAGTTGTCCAAAACTCGTTCTTTTCCAATAGAATAACCATGGAAAAGGCAGGAGAGTGGTAAAGTACTGTTTTCTCTAAGTCTGAAGGCTGCCCACCCTGTGCCTGTGTGCTGCAGCTTGCATCTTCGCCTTTGGGAAGCTGCCGCTCGCCGATTCTCCCGGAGGCGAAGAAGCGGCTTCTTCGCACACAGAGCATTGTGGCGAGCGCAGGGAGCTCCTGAGAGCGGTTTGTGCCGAAAGAAGCCCGGGACCGGCACTTAGCTTCGGAGAGCTGCGTATCTGCGTCTTCTGCGTGTCTTGCCGCTCTACACTCAGCAAAAAGCTTTTCCACCATATCTTGCAAGGAGAAACTCTGCCAGGAAAGAAAACATCCAAAATCTTGTTCTAAAGCTTGCACGGAGGTCTGCAAAGAGTTTGGCAAGAATGAAAGGTAGTTGTCCAAAACTCGTTCTTTTCCAATAGAATAACCATGGAAAAGGCAGGAGAGTGGTAAAATACTGTTTTCTCTAAGTCTGAAGGCTGCCCACACTGTGCCTGTGTGCTGCAGCTTTCATCTTCGCCTTTGGGAAGCTGCCGCTCGCCGATTCTCCCGGAGGCGAAGAAGCGGCTTCTTCGCACACAGAGCATTGTGGCGAGCGCAGGGAGCTCCTGAGAGCGGTTTGTGCCGAAAGAAGCCCGGGACCGGCACTTAGCTTCGGAGAGCTGCCTATCTGCGTCTTCTGCGTGTCTTGCCGCTCTACACTCAGCAAAAAGCTTTTCCACCATATCTTGCAAGGAGAAACTCTGCCAGGAAAGAAAACATCCAAAATCTTGTTCTAAAGCTTGCACGGGGGTCTGCAAAGAGTTTGGCAAGAATGAAAGGTAGTTGTCCAAAACTCGTTCTTTTCCAATAGAATAACCATGGAAAAGGCAGGAGAGTGGTAAAGTACTGTTTTCTCTAAGTCTGAAGGCTGCCCACACTGTGCCTGTGTGCTGCAGCTTGCATCTTCGCCTTTGGGAAGCTGCCGCTCGCCGATTCTCCCGGAGGCGAAGAAGCGGCTTCTTCGCACACAGAGCATTGTGGCGAGCGCAGGGAGCTCCTGAGAGCGGTTTGTGCCGAAAGAAGCCCGGGACCGGCACTTAGCTTCGGAGAGCTGCGTATCTGCGTCTTCTGCGTGTCTTGCCGCTCTACACTCAGCAAAAAGCTTTTCCACCATATCTTGCAAGGAGAAACTCTGCCAGGAAAGAAAACATCCAAAATCTTGTTCTAAAGCTTGCACGGGGGTCTGCAAAGAGTTTGGCAAGAATGAAAGGTAGTTGTCCAAAACTCGTTCTCTTCCAATAGAATAACCATGGAAAAGGCAGGAGAGTGGTAAAGTACTGTTTTCTCTAAGTCTGAAGGCTGCCCACCCTGTGCCTGTGTGCTGCAGCTTGCATCTTCGCCTTTGGGAAGCTGCCGCTCGCCGATTCTCCCGCAGGCGAAGAAGCGGCTTCTTCGCACACAGAGCATTGTGGCGAGCGCAGGGAGCTCCTGAGAGCGGTTTGTGCCGAAAGAAGCCCGGGACCGGCACTTAGCTTCGGAGAGCTGCGTATCTGCGTCTTCTGCGTGTCTTGCCGCTCTACACTCAGCAAAAAGCTTTTCCAGCATATCTTGCAAGGAGAAACTCTGCCAGGAAAGAAAACATCCAAAATCTTGTTCTAAAGCTTGCACGCAGGTCTGCAAAGAGTTTGGCAAGAATGAAAGGTAGTTGTCCAAAACTCGTTCTTTTCCAATAGAATAACCATGGAAAAGGCAGGAGAGTGGTAAAGTACTGTTTTCTCTAAGTCTGAAGGCTGCCCACCCTGTGCCTGTGTGCTGCAGCTTGCATCTTCGCCTTTGGGAAGCTGCCGCTCGCCGATTCTCCCGGAGGCGAAGAAGCGGCTTCTTCGCACACAGAGCATTGTGGCGAGCTCAGGGAGCTCCTGAGAGCGGTTTGTGCCGAAAGAAGCCCGGGACCGGCACTTAGCTTCGGAGAGCTGCCTATCTGCGTCTTCTGCGTGTCTTGCCGCTCTACACTCAGCCAAAAGCTTTTCCACCATATCTTGCAAGGAGAAACTCTGCCAGGAAAGAAAACATCCAAAATCTTGTTCTAAAGCTTGCACGGAGGTCTGCAAAGAGTTTGGCAAGAATGAAAGGTAGTTGTCCAAAACTCGTTCTTTTCCAATAGAATAACCATGGAAAAGGCAGGAGAGTGGTAAAGTACTGTTTTCTCTAAGTCTGAAGGCTGCCCACCCTGTGCCTGTGTGCTGCAGCTTGCATCTTCGCCTTTGGGAAGCTGCCGCTCGCCGGTTCTCCCGCAGGCGAAGAAGCGGCTTCTTCGCACACAGAGCATTGTGGCGAGCGCAGGGAGCTCCTGAGAGCGGTTTGTGCCGAAAGAAGCCCGGGACCGGCACTTAGCTTCGGAGAGCTGCGTATCTGCGTCTTCTGCGTGTCTTGCCGCTCTACACTCAGCAAAAAGCTTTTCCAGCATATCTTGCAAGGAGAAACTCTGCCAGGAAAGAAAACATCCAAAATCTTGTTCTAAAGCTTGCACGCAGGTCTGCAAAGAGTTTGGCAAGAATGAAAGGTAGTTGTCCAAAACTCGTTCTTTTCCAATAGAATAACCATGGAAAAGGCAGGAGAGTGGTAAAGTACTGTTTTCTCTAAGTCTGAAGGCTGCCCACCCTGTGCCTGTGTGCTGCAGCTTGCATCTTCGCCTTTGGGAAGCTGCCGCTCGCCGATTCTCCCGCAGGCGAAGAAGCGGCTTCTTCGCACACAGAGCATTGTGGCGAGCGCAGGGAGCTCCTGAGAGCGGTTTGTGCCGAAAGAAGCCCGGGACCGGCACTTAGCTTCGGAGAGCTGCGTATCTGCGTCTTCTGCGTGTCTTGCCGCTCTACACTCAGCAAAAAGCTTTTCCAGCATATCTTGCAAGGAGAAACTCTGCCAGGAAAGAAAACATCCAAAATCTTGTTCTAAAGCTTGCACGCAGGTCTGCAAAGAGTTTGGCAAGAATGAAAGGTAGTTGTCCAAAACTCGTTCTTTTCCAATAGAATAACCATGGAAAAGGCAGGAGAGTGGTAAAGTACTGTTTTCTCTAAGTCTGAAGGCTGCCCACACTGTGCCTGTGTGCTGCAGCTTTCATCTTCGCCTTTGGGAAGCTGCCGCTCGCCGATTCTCCCGGAGGCGAAGAAGCGGCTTCTTCGCACACAGAGCATTGTGGCGAGCGCAGGGAGCTCCTGAGAGCGGTTTGTGCCGAAAGAAGCCCGGGACCGGCACTTAGCTTCGGAGAGCTGCGTATCTGCGTCTTCTGCGTGTCTTGCCGCTCTACACTCAGCAAAAAGCTTTTCCACCATATCTTGCAAGGAGAAACTCTGCCAGGAAAGAAAACATCCAAAATCTTGTTCTAAAGCTTGCACGGAGGTCTGCAAAGAGTTTGGCAAGAATGAAAGGTAGTTGTCCAAAACTCGTTCTTTTCCAATAGAATAACCATGGAAAAGGCAGGAGAGTGGTAAAGTACTGTTTTCTCTAAGTCTGAAGGCTGCCCACCCTGTGCCTGTGTGCTGCAGCTTGCATCTTCGCCTTTGGGAAGCTGCCGCTCGCCGATTCTCCCGGAGGCGAAGAAGCGGCTTCTTCGCACACAGAGCATTGTGGCGAGCGCAGGGAGCTCCTGAGAGCGGTTTGTGCCGAAAGAAGCCCGGGACCGGCACTTAGCTTCGGAGAGCTGCGTATCTGCGTCTTCTGCGTGTCTTGCCGCTCTACACTCAGCCAAAAGCTTTTCCACCATATCTTGCAAGGAGAAACTCTGCCAGGAAAGAAAACATCCAAAATCTTGTTCTAAAGCTTGCACGGGGGTCTGCAAAGAGTTTGGCAAGAATGAAAGGTAGTTGTCCAAAACTCGTTCTCTTCCAATAGAATAACCATGGAAAAGGCAGGAGAGTGGTAAAGTACTGTTTTCTCTAAGTCTGAAGGCTGCCCACCCTGTGCCTGTGTGCTGCAGCTTGCATCTTCGCCTTTGGGAAGCTGCCGCTCGCCGATTCTCCCGCAGGCGAAGAAGCGGCTTCTTCGCACACAGAGCATTGTGGCGAGCGCAGGGAGCTCCTGAGAGCGGTTTGTGCCGAAAGAAGCCCGGGACCGGCACTTAGCTTCGGAGAGCTGCGTATCTGCGTCTTCTGCGTGTCTTGCCGCTCTACACTCAGCAAAACGCTTTTCCAGCATATCTTGCAAGGAGAAACTCTGCCAGGAAAGAAAACATCTAAAATCTTGTTCTAAAGCTTGCACGGAGGTCTGCAAAGAGTTTGGCAAGAATGAAAGGTAGTTGTCCAAAACTCGTTCTCTTCCAATAGAATAACCATGGAAAAGGCAGGAGAGTGGTAAAGTACTGTTTTCTCTAAGTCTGAAGGCTGCCCACCCTGTGCCTGTGTGCTGCAGCTTGCATCTTCGCCTTTGGGAAGCTGCCGCTCGCCGATTCTCCCGGAGGCGAAGAAGCGGCTTCTTCGCACACAGAGCATTGTGGCGAGCGCAGGGAGCTCCTGAGAGCGGTTTGTGCCGAAAGAAGCCCGGGACCGGCACTTAGCTTCGGAGAGCTGCGTATCTGCGTCTTCTGCGTGTCTTGCCGCTCTACACTCAGCAAAAAGCTTTTCCACCATATCTTGCAAGGAGAAACTCTGCCAGGAAAGAAAACATCCAAAATCTTGTTCTAAAGCTTGCACGGAGGTCTGCAAAGAGTTTGGCAAGAATGAAAGGTAGTTGTCCAAAACTCGTTCTTTTCCAATAGAATAACCATGGAAAAGGCAGGAGAGTGGTCAAGTACTGTTTTCTCTAAGTCTGAAGGCTGCCCACACTGTGCCTGTGTGCTGCAGCTTGCATCTTCGCCTTTGGGAAGCTGCCGCTCGCCGATTCTCCCGGAGGCGAAGAAGCGGCTTCTTCGCACACAGAGCATTGTGGCGAGCGCAGGGAGCTCCTGAGAGCGGTTTGTGCCGAAAGAAGCCCGGGACCGGCACTTAGCTTCGGAGAGCTGCGTATCTGCGTCTTCTGCGTGTCTTGCCGCTCTACACTCAGCAAAAAGCTTTTCCACCATATCTTGCAAGGAGAAACTCTGCCAGGAAAGAAAACATCCAAAATCTTGTTCTAAAGCTTGCACGGAGGTCTGCAAAGAGTTTGGCAAGAATGAAAGGTAGTTGTCCAAAACTCGTTCTTTTCCAATAGAATAACCATGGAAAAGGCAGGAGAGTGGTAAAGTACTGTTTTCTCTAAGTCTGAAGGCTGCCCACCCTGTGCCTGTGTGCTGCAGCTTGCATCTTCGCCTTTGGGAAGCTGCCGCTCGCCGATTCTCCCGGAGGCGAAGAAGCGGCTTCTTCGCACACAGAGCATTGTGGCGAGCGCAGGGAGCTCCTGAGAGCGGTTTGTGCCGAAAGAAGCCCGGGACCGGCACTTAGCTTCGGAGAGCTGCGTATCTGCGTCTTCTGCGTGTCTTGCCGCTCTACACTCAGCAAAAAGCTTTTCCAGCATATCTTGCAAGGAGAAACTCTGCCAGGAAAGAAAACATCCAAAATCTTGTTCTAAAGCTTGCACGGAGGTCTGCAAAGAGTTTGGCAAGAATGAAAGGTAGTTGTCCAAAACTCGTTCTTTTCCAATAGAATAACCATGGAAAAGGCAGGAGAGTGGTAAAATACTGTTTTCTCTAAGTCTGAAGGCTGCCCACCCTGTGCCTGTGTGCTGCAGCTTGCATCTTCGCCTTTGGGAAGCTGCCGCTCGCCGATTCTCCCGGAGGCGAAGAAGCGGCTTCTTCGCACACAGAGCATTGTGGCGAGCGCAGGGAGCTCCTGAGAGCGGTTTGTGCCGAAAGAAGCCCGGGACCGGCACTTAGCTTCGGAGAGCTGCGTATCTGCGTCTTCTGCGTGTTTTGCCGCTCTACACTCAGCAAAAAGCTTTTCCACCATATCTTGCAAGGAGAAACTCTGCCAGGAAAGAAAACATCCAAAATCTTGTTCTAAAGCTTGCACGGGGGTCTGCAAAGAGTTTGGCAAGAATGAAAGGTAGTTGTCCAAAACTCGTTCTTTTCCAATAGAATAACCATGGAAAAGGCAGGAAAGTGGTAAAGTACTGTTTTCTCTAAGTCTGAAGGCTGCCCACACTGTGCCTGTGTGCTGCAGCTTGCATCTTCGCCTTTTGGAAGCTGCCTCTCGCCGATTCTCCCGGAGGCGAAGAAGCGGCTTCTTCGCACACAGAGCATTGTGGCGAGCGCAGGGAGCTCCTGAGAGCGGTTTGTGCCGAAAGAAGCCCGGGACCGGCACTTAGCTTCGGAGAGCTGCGTATCTGCGTCTTCTGCGTGTCTTGCCGCTCTACACTCAGCCAAAAGCTTTTCCAGCATATCTTGCAAGGAAAAACTCTGCCAGGAAAGAAAACATCCAAAATCTTGTTCTAAAGCTTGCACGGAGGTCTGCAAAGAGTTTGGCAAGAATGAAAGGTAGTTGTCCAAAACTCGTTCTTTTCCAATAGAATAACCATGGAAAAGACAGGAGAGTGGTAAAGTACTGTTTTCTCTAAGTCTGAAGGCTGCCCACACTGTGCCTGTGTGCTGCAGCTTGCATCTTCGCCTTTGGGAAGCTGCCGCTCGCCGATTCTCCCGGAGGCGAAGAAGCGGCTTCTTCGCACACAGAGCATTGTGGCGAGCGCAGGGAGCTCCTGAGAGCGGTTTGTGCCGAAAGAAGCCCGGGACCGGCACTTAGCTTCGGAGAGCTGCGTATCTGCGTCTTCTGCGTGTCTTGCCGCTCTACACTCAGCAAAAAGCTTTTCCAGCATATCTTGCAAGGAGAAACTCTGCCAGGAAAGAAAACATCCAAAATCTTGTTCTAAAGTTTGCACGGGGGTCTGCAAAGAGTTTGGCAAGAATGAAAGGTAGTTGTCCAAAACTCGTTCTTTTCCAATAGAATAACCATGGAAAAGGCAGGAGAGTGGTCAAGTACTGTTTTCTCTAAGTCTGAAGGCTGCCCACACTATGCCTGTGTGCTGCAGCTTGCATCTTCGCCTTTGGGAAGCTGCCGCTCGCCGATTCTCCCGCAGGCGAAGAAGCGGCTTCTTCGCACACAGAGCATTGTGGCGAGCGCAGGGAGCTCCTGAGAGCGGTTTGTGCCGAAAGAAGCCCGGGACCGGCACTTAGCTTCGGAGAGCTGCGTATCTGCGTCTTCTGCGTGTCTTGCCGCTCTACACTCAGCCAAAAGCTTTTCCACCATATCTTGCAAGGAGAAACTCTGCCAGGAAAGAAAACATCCAAAATCTTGTTCTAAAGCTTGCACGGAGGTCTGCAAAGAGTTTGGCAAGAATGAAAGGTAGTTGTCCAAAACTCGTTCTTTTCCAATAGAATAACCATGGAAAAGGCAGGAAAGTGGTAAAGTACTGTTTTCTCTAAGTCTGAAGGCTGCCCACACTGTGCCTGTGTGCTGCAGCTTGCATCTTCGCCTTTTGGAAGCTGCCTCTCGCCGATTCTCCCGGAGGCGAAGAAGCGGCTTCTTCGCACACAGAGCATTGTGGCGAGCGCAGGGAGCTCCTGAGAGCGGTTTGTGCCGAAAGAAGCCCGGGACCGGCACTTAGCTTCGGAGAGCTGCGTATCTGCGTCTTCTGCGTGTCTTGCCGCTCTACACTCAGCCAAAAGCTTTTCCAGCATATCTTGCAAGGAAAAACTCTGCCAGGAAAGAAAACATCCAAAATCTTGTTCTAAAGCTTGCACGGAGGTCTGCAAAGAGTTTGGCAAGAATGAAAGGTAGTTGTCCAAAACTCGTTCTTTTCCAATAGAATAACCATGGAAAAGACAGGAGAGTGGTAAAGTACTGTTTTCTCTAAGTCTGAAGGCTGCCCACACTGTGCCTGTGTGCTGCAGCTTGCATCTTCGCCTTTGGGAAGCTGCCGCTCCCCGATTCTCCCGGAGGCGAAGAAGCGGCTTCTTCGCACACAGAGCATTGTGGCGAGCGCAGGGAGCTCCTGAGAGCGGTTTGTGCCGAAAGAAGCCCGGGACCGGCACTTAGCTTCGGAGAGCTGCGTATCTGCGTCTTCTGCGTGTCTTGCCGCTCTACACTCAGCAAAAAGCTTTTCCAGCATATCTTGCAAGGAGAAACTCTGCCAGGAAAGAAAACATCCAAAATCTTGTTCTAAAGCTTGCACGGGGGTCTGCAAAGAGTTTGGCAAGAATGAAAGGTAGTTGTCCAAAACTCGTTCTTTTCCAATAGAATAACCATGGAAAAGGCAGGAGAGTGGTCAAGTACTGTTTTCTCTAAGTCTGAAGGCTGCCCACACTGTGCCTGTGTGCTGCAGCTTGCATCTTCGCCTTTGGGAAGCTGCCGCTCGCCGATTCTCCCGCAGGCGAAGAAGCGGCTTCTTCGCACACAGAGCATTGTGGCGAGCGCAGGGAGCTCCTGAGAGCGGTTTGTGCCGAAAGAAGCCCGGGACCGGCACTTAGCTTCGGAGAGCTGCGTATCTGCGTCTTCTGCGTGTCTTGCCGCTCTACACTCAGCCAAAAGCTTTTCCACCATATCTTGCAAGGAGAAACTCTGCCAGGAAAGAAAACATCCAAAATCTTGTTCTAAAGCTTGCACGGAGGTCTGCAAAGAGTTTGGCAAGAATGAAAGGTAGTTGTCCAAAACTCGTTCTTTTCCAATAGAATAACCATGGAAAAGGCAGGAGAGTGGTAAAGTACTGTTTTCTCTAAGTCTGAAGGCTGCCCACCCTGTGCCTGTGTGCTGCAGCTTGCATCTTCGCCTTTGGGAAGCTGCCGCTCCCCGATTCTCCCGGAGGCGAAGAAGCGGCTTCTTCGCACACAGAGCATTGTGGCGAGCGCAGGGAGCTCCTGAGAGCGGTTTGTGCCGAAAGAAGCCCGGGACCGGCACTTAGCTTCGGAGAGCTGCCTATCTGCGTCTTCTGCGTGTCTTGCCGCTCTACACTCAGCAAAAAGCTTTTCCAGCATATCTTGCAAGGAGAAACTCTGCCAGGAAAGAAAACATCCAAAATCTTGTTCTAAAGCTTGCACGGAGGTCTGCAAAGAGTTTGGCAAGAATGAAAGGTAGTTGTCCAAAACTCGTTCTTTTCCAATAGAATAACCATGGAAAAGGCAGGAGAGTGGTAAAATACTGTTTTCTCTAAGTCTGAAGGCTGCCCACACTGTGCCTGTGTGCTGCAGCTTGCATCTTCGCCTTTGGGAAGCTGCCGCTCGCCGATTCTCCCGGAGGCGAAGAAGCGGCTTCTTCGCACACAGAGCATTGTGGCGAGCGCAGGGAGCTCCTGAGAGCGGTTTGTGCCGAAAGAAGCCCGGGACCGGCACTTAGCTTCGGAGAGCTGCGTATCTGCGTCTTCTGCGTGTCTTGCCGCTCTACACTCAGCAAAAAGCTTTTCCACCATATCTTGCAAGGAGAAACTCTGCCAGGAAAGAAAACATCCAAAATCTTGTTCTAAAGCTTGCACGCAGGTCTGCAAAGAGTTTGGCAAGAATGAAAGGTAGTTGTCCAAAACTCGTTCTTTTCCAATAGAATAACCATGGAAAAGGCAGGAGAGTGGTAAAGTACTGTTTTCTCTAAGTCTGAAGGCTGCCCACACTGTGCCTGTGTGCTGCAGCTTGCATCTTCGCCTTTGGGAAGCTGCCGCTCGCCGATTCTCCCGGAGGCGAAGAAGCGGCTTCTTCGCACACAGAGCATTGTGGCGAGCGCAGGGAGCTCCTGAGAGCGGTTTGTGCCGAAAGAAGCCCGGGACCGGCACTTAGCTTCGGAGAGCTGCGTATCTGCGTCTTCTGCGTGTCTTGCCGCTCTACACTCAGCCAAAAGCTTTTCCACCATATCTTGCAAGGAAAAACTCTGCCAGGAAAGAAAACATCCAAAATCTTGTTCTAAAGCTTGCACGGGGGTCTGCAAAGAGTTTGGCAAGAATGAAAGGTAGTTGTCCAAAACTCGTTCTTTTCCAATAGAATAACCATGGAAAAGACAGGAGAGTGGTAAAGTACTGTTTTCTCTAAGTCTGAAGGCTGCCCACACTGTGCCTGTGTGCTGCAGCTTGCATCTTCGCCTTTGGGAAGCTGCCGCTCGCCGATTCTCCCGGAGGCGAAGAAGCGGCTTCTTCGCACACAGAGCATTGTGGCGAGCGCAGGGAGCTCCTGAGAGCGGTTTGTGCCGAAAGAAGCCCGGGACCGGCACTTAGCTTCGGAGAGCTGCGTATCTGCGTCTTCTGCGTGTCTTGCCGCTCTACACTCAGCCAAAAGCTTTTCCACCATATCTTGCAAGGAGAAACTCTGCCAGGAAAGAAAACATCCAAAATCTTGTTCTAAAGCTTGCACGGGGGTCTGCAAAGAGTTTGGCAAGAATGAAAGGTAGTTGTCCAAAACTCGTTCTTTTCCAATAGAATAACCATGGAAAAGGCAGGAGAGTGGTAAAGTACTGTTTTCTCTAAGTCTGAAGGCTGCCCACACTGTGCCTGTGTGCAGCAGCTTGCATCTTCGCCTTTGGGAAGCTGCCGCTCGCCGATTCTCCCGCAGGCGAAGAAGCGGCTTCTTCGCACACAGAGCATTGTGGCGAGCGCAGGGAGCTCCTGAGAGCGGTTTGTGCCGAAAGAAGCCCGGGACCGGCACTTAGCTTCGGAGAGCTGCGTATCTGCGTCTTCTGCGTGTCTTGCCGCTCTACACTCAGCCAAAAGCTTTTCCACCATATCTTGCAAGGAGAAACTCTGCCAGGAAAGAAAACATCCAAAATCTTGTTCTAAAGCTTGCACGGAGGTCTGCAAAGAGTTTGGCAAGAATGAAAGGTAGTTGTCCAAAACTCGTTCTTTTCCAATAGAATAACCATGGAAAAGGCAGGAGAGTGGTAAAGTACTGTTTTCTCTAAGTCTGAAGGCTGCCCACACTGTGCCTGTGTGCTGCAGCTTGCATCTTCGCCTTTGGGAAGCTGCCGCTCGCCGATTCTCCCGGAGGCGAAGAAGCGGCTTCTTCGCACACAGAGCATTGTGGCGAGCGCAGGGAGCTCCTGAGAGCGGTTTGTGCCGAAAGAAGCCCGGGACCGGCACTTAGCTTCGGAGAGCTGCGTATCTGCGTCTTCTGCGTGTCTTGCCGCTCTACACTCAGCAAAAAGCTTTTCCAGCATATCTTGCAAGGAGAAACTCTGCCAGGAAAGAAAACATCCAAAATCTTGTTCTAAAGCTTGCACGGAGGTCTGCAAAGAGTTTGGCAAGAATGAAAGGTAGTTGTCCAAAACTCGTTCTTTTCCAATAGAATAACCATGGAAAAGGCAGGAGAGTGGTAAAGTACTGTTTTCTCGAAGTCTGAAGGCTGCCCACACTGTGCCTGTGTGCTGCAGCTTGCATCTTCGCCTTTGGGAAGCTGCTGCTCGCCGATTCTCCCGGAGGCGAAGAAGCGGCTTCTTCGCACACAGAGCATTGTGGCGAGCGCAGGGAGCTCCTGAGAGCGGTTTGTGCCGAAAGAAGCCCGGGACCGGCACTTAGCTTCGGAGAGCTGCGTATCTGCGTCTTCTGCGTGTCTTGCCGCTCTACACTCAGCAAAAAGCTTTTCCAGCATATCTTGCAAGGAGAAACTCTGCCAGGAAAGAAAACATCCAAAATCTTGTTCTAAAGCTTGCACGGAGGTCTGCAAAGAGTTTGGCAAGAATGAAAGGTAGTTGTCCAAAACTCGTTCTTTTCCAATAGAATAACCATGGAAAAGGCAGGAGAGTGGTAAAGTACTGTTTTCTCTAAGTCTGAAGGCTGCCCACACTGTGCCTGTGTGCTGCAGCTTGCATCTTCGCCTTTGGGAAGCTGCTGCTCGCCGATTCTCCCGGAGGCGAAGAAGCGGCTTCTTCGCACACAGAGCATTGTGGCGAGCGCAGGGAGCTCCTGAGAGCGGTTTGTGCCGAAAGAAGCCCGGGACCGGCACTTAGCTTCGGAGAGCTGCCTATCTGCGTCTTCTGCGTGTCTTGCCGCTCTACACTCAGCAAAAAGCTTTTCCAGCATATCTTGCAAGGAGAAACTCTGCCAGGAAAGAAAACATCCAAAATCTTGTTCTAAAGCTTGCACGGAGGTCTGCAAAGAGTTTGGCAAGAATGAAAGGTAGTTGTCCAAAACTCGTTCTTTTCCAATAGAATAACCATGGAAAAGGCAGGAGAGTGGTCAAGTACTGTTTTCTCTAAGTCTGAATGCTGCCCACCCTGTGCCTGTGTGCTGCAGCTTGCATCTTCGCCTTTGGGAAGCTGCCGCTCGCCGATTCTCCCGGAGGCGAAGAAGCGGCTTCTTCGCACACAGAGCATTGTGGCGAGCGCAGGGAGCTCCTGAGAGCGGTTTGTGCCGAAAGAAGCCCGGGACCGGCACTTAGCTTCGGAGAGCTGCCTATCTGCGTCTTCTGCGTGTCTTGCCGCTCTACACTCAGCAAAACGCTTTTCCACCATATCTTGCAAGGAGAAACTCTGCCAGGAAAGAAAACATCCAAAATCTTGTTCTAAAGCTTGCACGGAGGTCTGCAAAGAGTTTGGCAAGAATGAAAGGTAGTTGTCCAAAACTCGTTCTTTTCCAATAGAATAACCATGGAAAAGGCAGGAGAGTGGTCAAGTACTGTTTTCTCTAAGTCTGAAGGCTGCCCACCCTGTGCCTGTGTGCTGCAGCTTGCATCTTCGCCTTTGGGAAGCTGCCGCTCGCCGATTCTCCCGGAGGCGAAGAAGCGGCTTCTTCGCACACAGAGCATTGTGGCGAGCTCAGGGAGCTCCTGAGAGCGGTTTGTGCCGAAAGAAGCCCGGGACCGGCACTTAGCTTCGGAGAGCTGCCTATCTGCGTCTTCTGCGTGTCTTGCCGCTCTACACTCAGCCAAAAGCTTTTCCACCATATCTTGCAAGGAGAAACTCTGCCAGGAAAGAAAACATCCAAAATCTTGTTCTAAAGCTTGCACGGAGGTCTGCAAAGAGTTTGGCAAGAATGAAAGGTAGTTGTCCAAAACTCGTTCTTTTCCAATAGAATAACCATGGAAAAGGCAGGAGAGTGGTAAAGTACTGTTTTCTCTAAGTCTGAAGGCTGCCCACCCTGTGCCTGTGTGCTGCAGCTTGCATCTTCGCCTTTGGGAAGCTGCCGCTCGCCGATTCTCCCGCAGGCGAAGAAGCGGCTTCTTCGCACACAGAGCATTGTGGCGAGCGCAGGGAGCTCCTGAGAGCGGTTTGTGCCGAAAGAAGCCCGGGACCGGCACTTAGCTTCGGAGAGCTGCGTATCTGCGTCTTCTGCGTGTCTTGCCGCTCTACACTCAGCCAAAAGCTTTTCCAGCATATCTTGCAAGGAAAAACTCTGCCAGGAAAGAAAACATCCAAAATCTTGTTCTAAAGCTTGCACGGAGGTCTGCAAAGAGTTTGGCAAGAATGAAAGGTAGTTGTCCAAAACTCGTTCTTTTCCAATAGAATAACCATGGAAAAGACAGGAGAGTGGTAAAGTACTGTTTTCTCTAAGTCTGAAGGCTGCCCACACTGTGCCTGTGTGCTGCAGCTTGCATCTTCGCCTTTGGGAAGCTGCCGCTCGCCGATTCTCCCGGAGGCGAAGAAGCGGCTTCTTCGCACACAGAGCATTGTGGCGAGCGCAGGGAGCTCCTGAGAGCGGTTTGTGCCGAAAGAAGCCCGGGACCGGCACTTAGCTTCGGAGAGCTGCGTATCTGCGTCTTCTGCGTGTCTTGCCGCTCTACACTCAGCAAAAAGCTTTTCCAGCATATCTTGCAAGGAGAAATTCTGCCAGGAAAGAAAACATCCAAAATCTTGTTCTAAAGCTTGCACGGAGGTCTGCAAAGAGTTTGGCAAGAATGAAAGGTAGTTGTCCAAAACTCGTTCTTTTCCAATAGAATAACCATGGAAAAGGCAGGAGAGTGGTAAAGTACTGTTTTCTCTAAGTCTGAAGGCTGCCCACACTGTGCCTGTGTGCTGCAGCTTGCATCTTCGCCTTTGGGAAGCTGCTGCTCGCCGATTCTCCCGGAGGCGAAGAAGCGGCTTCTTCGCACACAGAGCATTGTGGCGAGCGCAGGGAGCTCCTGAGAGCGGTTTGTGCCGAAAGAAGCCCGGGACCGGCACTTAGCTTCGGAGAGCTGCGTATCTGCGTCTTCTGCGTGTCTTGCCGCTCTACACTCAGCAAAAAGCTTTTCCAGCATATCTTGCAAGGAGAAACTCTGCCAGGAAAGAAAACATCCAAAATCTTGTTCTAAAGCTTGCACGGAGGTCTGCAAAGAGTTTGGCAAGAATGAAAGGTAGTTGTCCAAAACTCGTTCTTTTCCAATAGAATAACCATGGGAAAGGCAGGAGAGTGGTAAAGTACTGTTTTCTCTAAGTCTGAAGGCTGCCCACCCTGTGCCTGTGTGCTGCAGCTTGCATCTTCGCCTTTGGGAAGCTGCCGCTCGCCGATTCTCCCGCAGGCGAAGAAGCGGCTTCTTCGCACACAGAGCATTGTGGCGAGCGCAGGGAGCTCCTGAGAGCGGTTTGTGCCGAAAGAAGCCCGGGACCGGCACTTAGCTTCGGAGAGCTGCGTATCTGCGTCTTCTGCGTGTCTTGCCGCTCTACACTCAGCAAAAAGCTTTTCCACCATATCTTGCAAGGAGAAACTCTGCCAGGAAAGAAAACATCCAAAATCTTGTTCTAAAGCTTGCACGGGGGTCTGCAAAGAGTTTGGCAAGAATGAAAGGTAGTTGTCCAAAACTCGTTCTTTTCCAATAGAATAACCATGGAAAAGGCAGGAGAGTGGTCAAGTACTGTTTTCTCTAAGTCTGAAGGCTGCCCACACTGTGCCTGTGTGCTGCAGCTTGCATCTTCGCCTTTGGGAAGCTGCCGCTCGCCGATTCTCCCGGAGGCGAAGAAGCGGCTTCTTCGCACACAGAGCATTGTGGCGAGCGCAGGGAGCTCCTGAGAGCGGTTTGTGCCGAAAGAAGCCCGGGACCGGCACTTAGCTTCGGAGAGCTGCGTATCTGCGTCTTCTGCGTGTCTTGCCGCTCTACACTCAGCAAAAAGCTTTTCCAGCATATCTTGCAAGGAGAAACTCTGCCAGGAAAGAAAACATCCAAAATCTTGTTCTAAAGCTTGCACGGGGGTCTGCAAAGAGTTTGGCAAGAATGAAAGGTAGTTGTCCAAAACTCGTTCTTTTCCAATAGAATAACCATGGAAAAGGCAGGAGAGTGGTAAAGTACTGTTTTCTCTAAGTCTGAAGGCTGCCCACACTGTGCCTGTGTGCTGCAGCTTGCATCTTCGCCTTTGGGAAGCTGCTGCTCGCCGATTCTCCCGGAGGCGAAGAAGCGGCTTCTTCGCACACAGAGCATTGTGGCGAGCGCAGGGAGCTCCTGAGAGCGGTTTGTGCCGAAAGAAGCCCGGGACCGGCACTTAGCTTCGGAGAGCTGCGTATCTGCGTCTTCTGCGTGTCTTGCCGCTCTACACTCAGCAAAAAGCTTTTCCAGCATATCTTGCAAGGAGAAACTCTGCCAGGAAAGAAAACATCCAAAATCTTGTTCTAAAGCTTGCACGGAGGTCTGCAAAGAGTTTGGCAAGAATGAAAGGTAGTTGTCCAAAACTCGTTCTTTTCCAATAGAATAACCATGGAAAAGGCAGGAGAGTGGTAAAGTACTGTTTTCTCTAAGTCTGAAGGCTGCCCACCCTGTGCCTGTGTGCTGCAGCTTGCATCTTCGCCTTTGGGAAGCTGCTGCTCGCCGATTCTCCCGGAGGCGAAGAAGCGGCTTCTTCGCACACAGAGCATTGTGGCGAGCGCAGGGAGCTCCTGAGAGCGGTTTGTGCCGAAAGAAGCCCGGGACCGGCACTTAGCTTCGGAGAGCTGCGTATCTGCGTCTTCTGCGTGTCTTGCCGCTCTACACTCAGCAAAAAGCTTTTCCAGCATATCTTGCAAGGAGAAACTCTGCCAGGAAAGAAAACATCCAAAATCTTGTTCTAAAGCTTGCACGGGGGTCTGCAAAGAGTTTGGCAAGAATGAAAGGTAGTTGTCCAAAACTCGTTCTCTTCCAATAGAATAACCATGGAAAAGGCAGGAGAGTGGTAAAGTACTGTTTTCTCTAAGTCTGAAGGCTGCCCACCCTGTGCCTGTGTGCTGCAGCTTGCATCTTCGCCTTTGGGAAGCTGCCGCTCGCCGATTCTCCCGCAGGCGAAGAAGCGGCTTCTTCGCACACAGAGCATTGTGGCGAGCGCAGGGAGCTCCTGAGAGCGGTTTGTGCCGAAAGAAGCCCGGGACCGGCACTTAGCTTCGGAGAGCTGCGTATCTGCGTCTTCTGCGTGTCTTGCCGCTCTACACTCAGCAAAACGCTTTTCCAGCATATCTTGCAAGGAGAAACTCTGCCAGGAAAGAAAACATCCAAAATCTTGTTCTAAAGCTTGCACGGAGGTCTGCAAAGAGTTTGGCAAGAATGAAAGGTAGTTGTCCAAAACTCGTTCTTTTCCAATAGAATAACCATGGAAAAGGCAGGAGAGTGGTAAAGTACTGTTTTCTCTAAGTCTGAAGGCTGCCCACCCTGTGCCTGTGTGCTGCAGCTTGCATCTTCGCCTTTGGGAAGCTGCCGCTCGCCGATTCTCCCGGAGGCGAAGAAGCGGCTTCTTCGCACACAGAGCATTGTGGCGAGCTCAGGGAGCTCCTGAGAGCGGTTTGTGCCGAAAGAAGCCCGGGACCGGCACTTAGCTTCGGAGAGCTGCCTATCTGCGTCTTCTGCGTGTCTTGCCGCTCTACACTCAGCCAAAAGCTTTTCCACCATATCTTGCAAGGAGAAACTCTGCCAGGAAAGAAAACATCCAAAATCTTGTTCTAAAGCTTGCACGGGGGTCTGCAAAGAGTTTGGCAAGAATGAAAGGTAGTTGTCCAAAACTCGTTCTTTTCCAATAGAATAACCATGGAAAAGGCAGGAGAGTGGTAAAGTACTGTTTTCTCTAAGTCTGAATGCTGCCCACACTGTGCCTGTGTGCTGCAGCTTGCATCTTCGCCTTTGGGAAGCTGCCGCTCCCCGATTCTCCCGGAGGCGAAGAAGCGGCTTCTTCGCACACAGAGCATTGTGGCGAGCGCAGGGAGCTCCTGAGAGCGGTTTGTGCCGAAAGAAGCCCGGGACCGGCACTTAGCTTCGGAGAGCTGCGTATCTGCGTCTTCTGCGTGTCTTGCCGCTCTACACTCAGCCAAAAGCTTTTCCAGCATATCTTGCAAGGAAAAACTCTGCCAGGAAAGAAAACATCCAAAATCTTGTTCTAAAGCTTGCACGGAGGTCTGCAAAGAGTTTGGCAAGAATGAAAGGTAGTTGTCCAAAACTCGTTCTTTTCCAATAGAATAACCATGGAAAAGACAGGAGAGTTCTAAAGTACTGTTTTCTCTAAGTCTGAAGGCTGCCCACACTGTGCCTGTGTGCTGCAGCTTGCATCTTCGCCTTTGGGAAGCTGCCGCTCGCCGATTCTCCCGGAGGCGAAGAAGCGGCTTCTTCGCACACAGAGCATTGTGGCGAGCGCAGGGAGCTCCTGAGAGCGGTTTGTGCCGAAAGAAGCCCGGGACCGGCACTTAGCTTCGGAGAGCTGCGTATCTGCGTCTTCTGCGTGTCTTGCCGCTCTACACTCAGCCAAAAGCTTTTCCACCATATCTTGCAAGGAGAAACTCTGCCAGGAAAGAAAACATCCAAAATCTTGTTCTAAAGCTTGCACGGGGGTCTGCAAAGAGTTTGGCAAGAATGAAAGGTAGTTGTCCAAAACTCGTTCTTTTCCAATAGAATAACCATGGAAAAGGCAGGAGAGTGGTCAAGTACTGTTTTCTCTAAGTCTGAAGGCTGCCCACACTGTGCCTGTGTGCAGCAGCTTGCATCTTCGCCTTTGGGAAGCTGCCGCTCGCCGATTCTCCCGCAGGCGAAGAAGCGGCTTCTTCGCACACAGAGCATTGTGGCGAGCGCAGGGAGCTCCTGAGAGCGGTTTGTGCCGAAAGAAGCCCGGGACCGGCACTTAGCTTCGGAGAGCTGCGTATCTGCGTCTTCTGCGTGTCTTGCCGCTCTACACTCAGCAAAAAGCTTTTCCACCATATCTTGCAAGGAGAAACTCTGCCAGGAAAGAAAACATCCAAAATCTTGTTCTAAAGCTTGCACGGGGGTCTGCAAAGAGTTTGGCAAGAATGAAAGGTAGTTGTCCAAAACTCGTTCTCTTCCAATAGAATAACCATGGAAAAGGCAGGAGAGTGGTAAAGTACTGTTTTCTCTAAGTCTGAAGGCTGCCCACGCTGTGCCTGTGTGCTGCAGCTTGCATCTTCGCCTTTGGGAAGCTGCCGCTCGCCGATTCTCCCGCAGGCGAAGAAGCGGCTTCTTCGCACACAGAGCATTGTGGCGAGCGCAGGGAGCTCCTGAGAGCGGTTTGTGCCGAAAGAAGCCCGGGACCGGCACTTAGCTTCGGAGAGCTGCGTATCTGCGTCTTCTGCGTGTCTTGCCGCTCTACACTCAGCAAAAAGCTTTTCCAGCATATCTTGCAAGGAGAAACTCTGCCAGGAAAGAAAACATCCAAAATCTTGTTCTAAAGCTTGCACGGAGGTCTGCAAAGAGTTTGGCAAGAATGAAAGGTAGTTGTCCAAAACTCGTTCTTTTCCAATAGAATAACCATGGAAAAGGCAGGAGAGTGGTAAAGTACTGTTTTCTCTAAGTCTGAAGGCTGCCCACCCTGTGCCTGTGTGCTGCAGCTTGCATCTTCGCCTTTGGGAAGCTGCCGCTCGCCGATTCTCCCGGAGGCGAAGAAGCGGCTTCTTCGCACACAGAGCATTGTGGCGAGCTCAGGGAGCTCCTGAGAGCGGTTTGTGCCGAAAGAAGCCCGGGACCGGCACTTAGCTTCGGAGAGCTGCGTATCTGCGTCTTCTGCGTGTCTTGCCGCTCTACACTCAGCAAAAAGCTTTTCCACCATATCTTGCAAGGAGAAACTCTGCCAGGAAAGAAAACATCCAAAATCTTGTTCTAAAGCTTGCACGGAGGTCTGCAAAGAGTTTGGCAAGAATGAAAGGTAGTTGTCCAAAACTCGTTCTTTTCCAATAGAATAACCATGGAAAAGGCAGGAGAGTGGTAAAGTACTGTTTTCTCTAAGTCTGAAGGCTGCCCACACTGTGCCTGTGTGCTGCAGCTTGCATCTTCGCCTTTGGGAAGCTGCCGCTCGCCGATTCTCCCGGAGGCGAAGAAGCGGCTTCTTCGCACACAGAGCATTGTGGCGAGCGCAGGGAGCTCCTGAGAGCGGTTTGTGCCGAAAGAAGCCCGGGACCGGCACTTAGCTTCGGAGAGCTGCGTATCTGCGTCTTCTGCGTGTCTTGCCGCTCTACACTCAGCAAAAAGCTTTTCCACCATATCTTGCAAGGAGAAACTCTGCCAGGAAAGAAAACATCCAAAATCTTGTTCTAAAGCTTGCACGGAGGTCTGCAAAGAGTTTGGCAAGAATGAAAGGTAGTTGTCCAAAACTCGTTCTTTTCCAATAGAATAACCATGGAAAAGGCAGGAGAGTGGTAAAGTACTGTTTTCTCTAAGTCTGAAGGCTGCCCACACTGTGCCTGTGTGCTGCAGCTTGCATCTTCGCCTTTGGGAAGCTGCCGCTCGCCGATTCTCCCGGAGGCGAAGAAGCGGCTTCTTCGCACACAGAGCATTGTGGCGAGCGCAGGGAGCTCCTGAGAGCGGTTTGTGCCGAAAGAAGCCCGGGACCGGCACTTAGCTTCGGAGAGCTGCGTATCTGCGTCTTCTGCGTGTCTTGCCGCTCTACACTCAGCCAAAAGCTTTTCCACCATATCTTGCAAGGAGAAACTCTGCCAGGAAAGAAAACATCCAAAATCTTGTTCTAAAGCTTGCACGGGGGTCTGCAAAGAGTTTGGCAAGAATGAAAGGTAGTTGTCCAAAACTCGTTCTCTTCCAATAGAATAACCATGGAAAAGGCAGGAGAGTGGTAAAGTACTGTTTTCTCTAAGTCTGAAGGCTGCCCACCCTGTGCCTGTGTGCTGCAGCTTGCATCTTCGCCTTTGGGAAGCTGCCGCTCGCCGATTCTCCCGCAGGCGAAGAAGCGGCTTCTTCGCACACAGAGCATTGTGGCGAGCGCAGGGAGCTCCTGAGAGCGGTTTGTGCCGAAAGAAGCCCGGGACCGGCACTTAGCTTCGGAGAGCTGCGTATCTGCGTCTTCTGCGTGTCTTGCCGCTCTACACTCAGCAAAACGCTTTTCCAGCATATCTTGCAAGGAGAAACTCTGCCAGGAAAGAAAACATCTAAAATCTTGTTCTAAAGCTTGCACGGAGGTCTGCAAAGAGTTTGGCAAGAATGAAAGGTAGTTGTCCAAAACTCGTTCTCTTCCAATAGAATAACCATGGAAAAGGCAGGAGAGTGGTAAAGTACTGTTTTCTCTAAGTCTGAAGGCTGCCCACCCTGTGCCTGTGTGCTGCAGCTTGCATCTTCGCCTTTGGGAAGCTGCCGCTCGCCGATTCTCCCGGAGGCGAAGAAGCGGCTTCTTCGCACACAGAGCATTGTGGCGAGCGCAGGGAGCTCCTGAGAGCGGTTTGTGCCGAAAGAAGCCCGGGACCGGCACTTAGCTTCGGAGAGCTGCGTATCTGCGTCTTCTGCGTGTCTTGCCGCTCTACACTCAGCAAAAAGCTTTTCCACCATATCTTGCAAGGAGAAACTCTGCCAGGAAAGAAAACATCCAAAATCTTGTTCTAAAGCTTGCACGGAGGTCTGCAAAGAGTTTGGCAAGAATGAAAGGTAGTTGTCCAAAACTCGTTCTTTTCCAATAGAATAACCATGGAAAAGGCAGGAGAGTGGTCAAGTACTGTTTTCTCTAAGTCTGAAGGCTGCCCACACTGTGCCTGTGTGCTGCAGCTTGCATCTTCGCCTTTGGGAAGCTGCCGCTCGCCGATTCTCCCGGAGGCGAAGAAGCGGCTTCTTCGCACACAGAGCATTGTGGCGAGCGCAGGGAGCTCCTGAGAGCGGTTTGTGCCGAAAGAAGCCCGGGACCGGCACTTAGCTTCGGAGAGCTGCGTATCTGCGTCTTCTGCGTGTCTTGCCGCTCTACACTCAGCAAAAAGCTTTTCCACCATATCTTGCAAGGAGAAACTCTGCCAGGAAAGAAAACATCCAAAATCTTGTTCTAAAGCTTGCACGGGGGTCTGCAAAGAGTTTGGCAAGAATGAAAGGTAGTTGTCCAAAACTCGTTCTTTTCCAATAGAATAACCATGGAAAAGACAGGAGAGTGGTAAAGTACTGTTTTCTCTAAGTCTGAAGGCTGCCCACACTGTGCCTGTGTGCTGCAGCTTGCATCTTCGCCTTTGGGAAGCTGCCGCTCGCCGATTCTCCCGCAGGCGAAGAAGCGGCTTCTTCGCACACAGAGCATTGTGGCGAGCGCAGGGAGCTCCTGAGAGCGGTTTGTGCCGAAAGAAGCCCGGGACCGGCACTTAGCTTCGGAGAGCTGCGTATCTGCGTCTTCTGCGTGTCTTGCCGCTCTACACTCAGCCAAAAGCTTTTCCACCATATCTTGCAAGGAGAAACTCTGCCAGGAAAGAAAACATCCAAAATCTTGTTCTAAAGCTTGCACGGGGGTCTGCAAAGAGTTTGGCAAGAATGAAAGGTAGTTGTCCAAAACTCGTTCTTTTCCAATAGAATAACCATGGAAAAGGCAGGAGAGTGGTCAAGTACTGTTTTCTCTAAGTCTGAAGGCTGCCCACACTGTGCCTGTGTGCAGCAGCTTGCATCTTCGCCTTTGGGAAGCTGCCGCTCGCCGATTCTCCCGCAGGCGAAGAAGCGGCTTCTTCGCACACAGAGCATTGTGGCGAGCGCAGGGAGCTCCTGAGAGCGGTTTGTGCCGAAAGAAGCCCGGGACCGGCACTTAGCTTCGGAGAGCTGCGTATCTGCGTCTTCTGCGTGTCTTGCCGCTCTACACTCAGCAAAAAGCTTTTCCACCATATCTTGCAAGGAGAAACTCTGCCAGGAAAGAAAACATCCAAAATCTTGTTCTAAAGCTTGCACGGGGGTCTGCAAAGAGTTTGGCAAGAATGAAAGGTAGTTGTCCAAAACTCGTTCTCTTCCAATAGAATAACCATGGAAAAGGCAGGAGAGTGGTAAAGTACTGTTTTCTCTAAGTCTGAAGGCTGCCCACCCTGTGCCTGTGTGCTGCAGCTTGCATCTTCGCCTTTGGGAAGCTGCCGCTCGCCGATTCTCCCGCAGGCGAAGAAGCGGCTTCTTCGCACACAGAGCATTGTGGCGAGCGCAGGGAGCTCCTGAGAGCGGTTTGTGCCGAAAGAAGCCCGGGACCGGCACTTAGCTTCGGAGAGCTGCGTATCTGCGTCTTCTGCGTGTCTTGCCGCTCTACACTCAGCAAAAAGCTTTTCCAGCATATCTTGCAAGGAGAAACTCTGCCAGGAAAGAAAACATCCAAAATCTTGTTCTAAAGCTTGCACGGAGGTCTGCAAAGAGTTTGGCAAGAATGAAAGGTAGTTGTCCAAAACTCGTTCTTTTCCAATAGAATAACCATGGAAAAGGCAGGAGAGTGGTAAAGTACTGTTTTCTCTAAGTCTGAAGGCTGCCCACCCTGTGCCTGTGTGCTGCAGCTTGCATCTTCGCCTTTGGGAAGCTGCCGCTCGCCGATTCTCCCGGAGGCGAAGAAGCGGCTTCTTCGCACACAGAGCATTGTGGCGAGCTCAGGGAGCTCCTGAGAGCGGTTTGTGCCGAAAGAAGCCCGGGACCGGCACTTAGCTTCGGAGAGCTGCGTATCTGCGTCTTCTGCGTGTCTTGCCGCTCTACACTCAGCAAAAAGCTTTTCCACCATATCTTGCAAGGAGAAACTCTGCCAGGAAAGAAAACATCCAAAATCTTGTTCTAAAGCTTGCACGGAGGTCTGCAAAGAGTTTGGCAAGAATGAAAGGTAGTTGTCCAAAACTCGTTCTTTTCCAATAGAATAACCATGGAAAAGGCAGGAGAGTGGTAAAGTACTGTTTTCTCTAAGTCTGAAGGCTGCCCACACTGTGCCTGTGTGCTGCAGCTTGCATCTTCGCCTTTGGGAAGCTGCCGCTCGCCGATTCTCCCGGAGGCGAAGAAGCGGCTTCTTCGCACACAGAGCATTGTGGCGAGCGCAGGGAGCTCCTGAGAGCGGTTTGTGCCGAAAGAAGCCCGGGACCGGCACTTAGCTTCGGAGAGCTGCGTATCTGCGTCTTCTGCGTGTCTTGCCGCTCTACACTCAGCCAAAAGCTTTTCCAGCATATCTTGCAAGGAGAAACTCTGCCAGGAAAGAAAACATCCAAAATCTTGTTCTAAAGCTTGCACGGAGGTCTGCAAAGAGTTTGGCAAGAATGAAAGGTAGTTGTCCAAAACTCGTTCTTTTCCAATAGAATAACCATGGAAAAGGCAGGAGAGTGGTAAAGTACTGTTTTCTCTAAGTCTGAAGGCTGCCCACACTGTGCCTGTGTGCTGCAGCTTGCATCTTCGCCTTTGGGAAGCTGCCGCTCGCCGATTCTCCCGGAGGCGAAGAAGCGGCTTCTTCGCACACAGAGCATTGTGGCGAGCGCAGGGAGCTCCTGAGAGCGGTTTGTGCCGAAAGAAGCCCGGGACCGGCACTTAGCTTCGGAGAGCTGCGTATCTGCGTCTTCTGCGTGTCTTGCCGCTCTACACTCAGCCAAAAGCTTTTCCACCATATCTTGCAAGGAGAAACTCTGCCAGGAAAGAAAACATCCAAAATCTTGTTCTAAAGCTTGCACGGGGGTCTGCAAAGAGTTTGGCAAGAATGAAAGGTAGTTGTCCAAAACTCGTTCTCTTCCAATAGAATAACCATGGAAAAGGCAGGAGAGTGGTAAAGTACTGTTTTCTCTAAGTCTGAAGGCTGCCCACCCTGTGCCTGTGTGCTGCAGCTTGCATCTTCGCCTTTGGGAAGCTGCCGCTCGCCGATTCTCCCGCAGGCGAAGAAGCGGCTTCTTCGCACACAGAGCATTGTGGCGAGCGCAGGGAGCTCCTGAGAGCGGTTTGTGCCGAAAGAAGCCCGGGACCGGCACTTAGCTTCGGAGAGCTGCGTATCTGCGTCTTCTGCGTGTCTTGCCGCTCTACACTCAGCAAAACGCTTTTCCAGCATATCTTGCAAGGAGAAACTCTGCCAGGAAAGAAAACATCTAAAATCTTGTTCTAAAGCTTGCACGGAGGTCTGCAAAGAGTTTGGCAAGAATGAAAGGTAGTTGTCCAAAACTCGTTCTCTTCCAATAGAATAACCATGGAAAAGGCAGGAGAGTGGTAAAGTACTGTTTTCTCTAAGTCTGAAGGCTGCCCACCCTGTGCCTGTGTGCTGCAGCTTGCATCTTCGCCTTTGGGAAGCTGCCGCTCGCCGATTCTCCCGGAGGCGAAGAAGCGGCTTCTTCGCACACAGAGCATTGTGGCGAGCGCAGGGAGCTCCTGAGAGCGGTTTGTGCCGAAAGAAGCCCGGGACCGGCACTTAGCTTCGGAGAGCTGCGTATCTGCGTCTTCTGCGTGTCTTGCCGCTCTACACTCAGCAAAAAGCTTTTCCACCATATCTTGCAAGGAGAAACTCTGCCAGGAAAGAAAACATCCAAAATCTTGTTCTAAAGCTTGCACGGAGGTCTGCAAAGAGTTTGGCAAGAATGAAAGGTAGTTGTCCAAAACTCGTTCTTTTCCAATAGAATAACCATGGAAAAGGCAGGAGAGTGGTCAAGTACTGTTTTCTCTAAGTCTGAAGGCTGCCCACACTGTGCCTGTGTGCTGCAGCTTGCATCTTCGCCTTTGGGAAGCTGCCGCTCGCCGATTCTCCCGGAGGCGAAGAAGCGGCTTCTTCGCACACAGAGCATTGTGGCGAGCGCAGGGAGCTCCTGAGAGCGGTTTGTGCCGAAAGAAGCCCGGGACCGGCACTTAGCTTCGGAGAGCTGCGTATCTGCGTCTTCTGCGTGTCTTGCCGCTCTACACTCAGCAAAAAGCTTTTCCACCATATCTTGCAAGGAGAAACTCTGCCAGGAAAGAAAACATCCAAAATCTTGTTCTAAAGCTTGCACGGAGGTCTGCAAAGAGTTTGGCAAGAATGAAAGGTAGTTGTCCAAAACTCGTTCTTTTCCAATAGAATAACCATGGAAAAGGCAGGAGAGTGGTAAAGTACTGTTTTCTCTAAGTCTGAAGGCTGCCCACACTGTGCCTGTGTGCTGCAGCTTGCATCTTCGCCTTTGGGAAGCTGCCGCTCGCCGATTCTCCCGGAGGCGAAGAAGCGGCTTCTTCGCACACAGAGCATTGTGGCGAGCGCAGGGAGCTCCTGAGAGCGGTTTGTGCCGAAAGAAGCCCGGGACCGGCACTTAGCTTCGGAGAGCTGCGTATCTGCGTCTTCTGCGTGTTTTGCCGCTCTACACTCAGCAAAAAGCTTTTCCACCATATCTTGCAAGGAGAAACTCTGCCAGGAAAGAAAACATCCAAAATCTTGTTCTAAAGCTTGCACGGGGGTCTGCAAAGAGTTTGGCAAGAATGAAAGGTAGTTGTCCAAAACTCGTTCTTTTCCAATAGAATAACCATGGAAAAGGCAGGAGAGTGGTAAAGTACTGTTTTCTCTAAGTCTGAAGGCTGCCCACACTGTGCCTGTGTGCTGCAGCTTGCATCTTCGCCTTTGGGAAGCTGCCGCTCGCCGATTCTCCCGCAGGCGAAGAAGCGGCTTCTTCGCACACAGAGCATTGTGGCGAGCGCAGGGAGCTCCTGAGAGCGGTTTGTGCCGAAAGAAGCCCGGGACCGGCACTTAGCTTCGGAGAGCTGCGTATCTGCGTCTTCTGCGTGTCTTGCCGCTCTACACTCAGCCAAAAGCTTTTCCACCATATCTTGCAAGGAGAAACTCTGCCAGGAAAGAAAACATCCAAAATCTTGTTCTAAAGCTTGCACGGAGGTCTGCAAAGAGTTTGGCAAGAATGAAAGGTAGTTGTCCAAAACTCGTTCTTTTCCAATAGAATAACCATGGAAAAGACAGGAGAGTGGTAAAGTACTGTTTTCTCGAAGTCTGAAGGCTGCCCACACTGTGCCTGTGTGCAGCAGCTTGCATCTTCGCCTTTGGGAAGCTGCCGCTCGCCGATTCTCCCGGAGGCGAAGAAGCGGCTTCTTCGCACACAGAGCATTGTGGCGAGCGCAGGGAGCTCCTGAGAGCGGTTTGTGCCGAAAGAAGCCCGGGACCGGCACTTAGCTTCGGAGAGCTGCCTATCTGCGTCTTCTGCGTGTCTTGCCGCTCTACACTCAGCAAAAAGCTTTTCCACCATATCTTGCAAGGAGAAACTCTGCCAGGAAAGAAAACATCCAAAATCTTGTTCTAAAGCTTGCACGGAGGTCTGCAAAGAGTTTGGCAAGAATGAAAGGTAGTTGTCCAAAACTCGTTCTTTTCCAATAGAATAACCATGGAAAAGGCAGGAGAGTGGTAAAGTACTGTTTTCTCTAAGTCTGAAGGCTGCCCACCCTGTGCCTGTGTGCTGCAGCTTGCATCTTCGCCTTTGGGAAGCTGCCGCTCGCCGATTCTCCCGGAGGCGAAGAAGCGGCTTCTTCGCACACAGAGCATTGTGGCGAGCGCAGGGAGCTCCTGAGAGCGGTTTGTGCCGAAAGAAGCCCGGGACCGGCACTTAGCTTCGGAGAGCTGCGTATCTGCGTCTTCTGCGTGTCTTGCCGCTCTACACTCAGCAAAAAGCTTTTCCACCATATCTTGCAAGGAGAAACTCTGCCAGGAAAGAAAACATCCAAAATCTTGTTCTAAAGCTTGCACGGGGGTCTGCAAAGAGTTTGGCAAGAATGAAAGGTAGTTGTCCAAAACTCGTTCTTTTCCAATAGAATAACCATGGAAAAGGCAGGAGAGTGGTAAAATACTGTTTTCTCTAAGTCTGAAGGCTGCCCACCCTGTGCCTGTGTGCTGCAGCTTGCATCTTCGCCTTTGGGAAGCTGCCGCTCGCCGATTCTCCCGGAGGCGAAGAAGCGGCTTCTTCGCACACAGAGCATTGTGGCGAGCGCAGGGAGCTCCTGAGAGCGGTTTGTGCCGAAAGAAGCCCGGGACCGGCACTTAGCTTCGGAGAGCTGCGTATCTGCGTCTTCTGCGTGTTTTGCCGCTCTACACTCAGCAAAAAGCTTTTCCACCATATCTTGCAAGGAGAAACTCTGCCAGGAAAGAAAACATCCAAAATCTTGTTCTAAAGCTTGCACGGGGGTCTGCAAAGAGTTTGGCAAGAATGAAAGGTAGTTGTCCAAAACTCGTTCTTTTCCAATAGAATAACCATGGAAAAGGCAGGAGAGTGGTAAAGTACTGTTTTCTCTAAGTCTGAAGGCTGCCCACACTGTGCCTGTGTGCTGCAGCTTGCATCTTCGCCTTTTGGAAGCTGCCTCTCGCCGATTCTCCCGGAGGCGAAGAAGCGGCTTCTTCGCACACAGAGCATTGTGGCGAGCGCAGGGAGCTCCTGAGAGCGGTTTGTGCCGAAAGAAGCCCGGGACCGGCACTTAGCTTCGGAGAGCTGCGTATCTGCGTCTTCTGCGTGTCTTGCCGCTCTACACTCAGCCAAAAGCTTTTCCAGCATATCTTGCAAGGAGAAACTCTGCCAGGAAAGAAAACATCCAAAATCTTGTTCTAAAGCTTGCACGGAGGTCTGCAAAGAGTTTGGCAAGAATGAAAGGTAGTTGTCCAAAACTCGTTCTTTTCCAATAGAATAACCATGGAAAAGACAGGAGAGTGGTAAAGTACTGTTTTCTCTAAGTCTGAAGGCTGCCCACACTGTGCCTGTGTGCTGCAGCTTGCATCTTCGCCTTTGGGAAGCTGCCGCTCGCCGATTCTCCCGGAGGCGAAGAAGCGGCTTCTTCGCACACAGAGCATTGTGGCGAGCGCAGGGAGCTCCTGAGAGCGGTTTGTGCCGAAAGAAGCCCGGGACCGGCACTTAGCTTCGGAGAGCTGCGTATCTGCGTCTTCTGCGTGTCTTGCCGCTCTACACTCAGCAAAAAGCTTTTCCAGCATATCTTGCAAGGAGAAACTCTGCCAGGAAAGAAAACATCCAAAATCTTGTTCTAAAGCTTGCACGGGGGTCTGCAAAGAGTTTGGCAAGAATGAAAGGTAGTTGTCCAAAACTCGTTCTTTTCCAATAGAATAACCATGGAAAAGGCAGGAGAGTGGTCAAGTACTGTTTTCTCTAAGTCTGAAGGCTGCCCACACTGTGCCTGTGTGCTGCAGCTTGCATCTTCGCCTTTGGGAAGCTGCCGCTCGCCGATTCTCCCGCAGGCGAAGAAGCGGCTTCTTCGCACACAGAGCATTGTGGCGAGCGCAGGGAGCTCCTGAGAGCGGTTTGTGCCGAAAGAAGCCCGGGACCGGCACTTAGCTTCGGAGAGCTGCGTATCTGCGTCTTCTGCGTGTCTTGCCGCTCTACACTCAGCCAAAAGCTTTTCCACCATATCTTGCAAGGAGAAACTCTGCCAGGGAAGAAAACATCCAAAATCTTGTTCTAAAGCTTGCACGGAGGTCTGCAAAGAGTTTGGCAAGAATGAAAGGTAGTTGTCCAAAACTCGTTCTTTTCCAATAGAATAACCATGGAAAAGGCAGGAGAGTGGTAAAGTACTGTTTTCTCTAAGTCTGAAGGCTGCCCACCCTGTGCCTGTGTGCTGCAGCTTGCATCTTCGCCTTTGGGAAGCTGCCGCTCGCCGATTCTCCCGGAGGCGAAGAAGCGGCTTCTTCGCACACAGAGCATTGTGGCGAGCGCAGGGAGCTCCTGAGAGCGGTTTGTGCCGAAAGAAGCCCGGGACCGGCACTTAGCTTCGGAGAGCTGCCTATCTGCGTCTTCTGCGTGTCTTGCCGCTCTACACTCAGCAAAAAGCTTTTCCACCATATCTTGCAAGGAGAAACTCTGCCAGGAAAGAAAACATCCAAAATCTTGTTCTAAAGCTTGCACGGAGGTCTGCAAAGAGTTTGGCAAGAATGAAAGGTAGTTGTCCAAAACTCGTTCTTTTCCAATAGAATAACCATGGAAAAGGCAGGAGAGTGGTAAAATACTGTTTTCTCTAAGTCTGAAGGCTGCCCACACTGTGCCTGTGTGCTGCAGCTTGCATCTTCGCCTTTGGGAAGCTGCCGCTCGCCGATTCTCCCGGAGGCGAAGAAGCGGCTTCTTCGCACACAGAGCATTGTGGCGAGCGCAGGGAGCTCCTGAGAGCGGTTTGTGCCGAAAGAAGCCCGGGACCGGCACTTAGCTTCGGAGAGCTGCGTATCTGCGTCTTCTGCGTGTTTTGCCGCTCTACACTCAGCAAAAAGCTTTTCCACCATATCTTGCAAGGAGAAACTCTGCCAGGAAAGAAAACATCCAAAATCTTGTTCTAAAGCTTGCACGGGGGTCTGCAAAGAGTTTGGCAAGAATGAAAGGTAGTTGTCCAAAACTCGTTCTTTTCCAATAGAATAACCATGGAAAAGGCAGGAGAGTGGTAAAGTACTGTTTTCTCTAAGTCTGAAGGCTGCCCACACTGTGCCTGTGTGCTGCAGCTTGCATCTTCGCCTTTGGGAAGCTGCCGCTCCCCGATTCTCCCGGAGGCGAAGAAGCGGCTTCTTCGCACACAGAGCATTGTGGCGAGCGCAGGGAGCTCCTGAGAGCGGTTTGTGCCGAAAGAAGCCCGGGACCGGCACTTAGCTTCGGAGAGCTGCGTATCTGCGTCTTCTGCGTGTCTTGCCGCTCTACACTCAGCCAAAAGCTTTTCCAGCATATCTTGCAAGGAAAAACTCTGCCAGGAAAGAAAACATCCAAAATCTTGTTCTAAAGCTTGCACGGAGGTCTGCAAAGAGTTTGGCAAGAATGAAAGGTAGTTGTCCAAAACTCGTTCTTTTCCAATAGAATAACCATGGAAAAGACAGGAGAGTGGTAAAGTACTGTTTTCTCTAAGTCTGAAGGCTGCCCACACTGTGCCTGTGTGCTGCAGCTTGCATCTTCGCCTTTGGGAAGCTGCCGCTCGCCGATTCTCCCGGAGGCGAAGAAGCGGCTTCTTCGCACACAGAGCATTGTGGCGAGCGCAGGGAGCTCCTGAGAGCGGTTTGTGCCGAAAGAAGCCCGGGACCGGCACTTAGCTTCGGAGAGCTGCGTATCTGCGTCTTCTGCGTGTCTTGCCGCTCTACACTCAGCCAAAAGCTTTTCCACCATATCTTGCAAGGAGAAACTCTGCCAGGAAAGAAAACATCCAAAATCTTGTTCTAAAGCTTGCACGGGGGTCTGCAAAGAGTTTGGCAAGAATGAAAGGTAGTTGTCCAAAACTCGTTCTTTTCCAATAGAATAACCATGGAAAAGGCAGGAGAGTGGTAAAGTACTGTTTTCTCTAAGTCTGAAGGCTGCCCACACTGTGCCTGTGTGCAGCAGCTTGCATCTTCGCCTTTGGGAAGCTGCCGCTCGCCGATTCTCCCGCAGGCGAAGAAGCGGCTTCTTCGCACACAGAGCATTGTGGCGAGCGCAGGGAGCTCCTGAGAGCGGTTTGTGCCGAAAGAAGCCCGGGACCGGCACTTAGCTTCGGAGAGCTGCGTATCTGCGTCTTCTGCGTGTCTTGCCGCTCTACACTCAGCCAAAAGCTTTTCCACCATATCTTGCAAGGAGAAACTCTGCCAGGAAAGAAAACATCCAAAATCTTGTTCTAAAGCTTGCACGGAGGTCTGCAAAGAGTTTGGCAAGAATGAAAGGTAGTTGTCCAAAACTCGTTCTTTTCCAATAGAATAACCATGGAAAAGGCAGGAGAGTGGTAAAGTACTGTTTTCTCTAAGTCTGAAGGCTGCCCACACTGTGCCTGTGTGCTGCAGCTTGCATCTTCGCCTTTGGGAAGCTGCCGCTCGCCGATTCTCCCGGAGGCGAAGAAGCGGCTTCTTCGCACACAGAGCATTGTGGCGAGCGCAGGGAGCTCCTGAGAGCGGTTTGTGCCGAAAGAAGCCCGGGACCGGCACTTAGCTTCGGAGAGCTGCGTATCTGCGTCTTCTGCGTGTCTTGCCGCTCTACACTCAGCAAAAAGCTTTTCCAGCATATCTTGCAAGGAGAAACTCTGCCAGGAAAGAAAACATCCAAAATCTTGTTCTAAAGCTTGCACGGAGGTCTGCAAAGAGTTTGGCAAGAATGAAAGGTAGTTGTCCAAAACTCGTTCTTTTCCAATAGAATAACCATGGAAAAGGCAGGAGAGTGGTAAAGTACTGTTTTCTCGAAGTCTGAAGGCTGCCCACACTGTGCCTGTGTGCTGCAGCTTGCATCTTCGCCTTTGGGAAGCTGCTGCTCGCCGATTCTCCCGGAGGCGAAGAAGCGGCTTCTTCGCACACAGAGCATTGTGGCGAGCGCAGGGAGCTCCTGAGAGCGGTTTGTGCCGAAAGAAGCCCGGGACCGGCACTTAGCTTCGGAGAGCTGCGTATCTGCGTCTTCTGCGTGTCTTGCCGCTCTACACTCAGCCAAAAGCTTTTCCACCATATCTTGCAAGGAGAAACTCTGCCAGGAAAGAAAACATCCAAAATCTTGTTCTAAAGCTTGCACGGAGGTCTGCAAAGAGTTTGGCAAGAATGAAAGGTAGTTGTCCAAAACTCGTTCTTTTCCAATAGAATAACCATGGAAAAGGCAGGAGAGTGGTAAAGTACTGTTTTCTCTAAGTCTGAAGGCTGCCCACACTGTGCCTGTGTGCTGCAGCTTGCATCTTCGCCTTTGGGAAGCTGCTGCTCGCCGATTCTCCCGGAGGCGAAGAAGCGGCTTCTTCGCACACAGAGCATTGTGGCGAGCGCAGGGAGCTCCTGAGAGCGGTTTGTGCCGAAAGAAGCCCGGGACCGGCACTTAGCTTCGGAGAGCTGCCTATCTGCGTCTTCTGCGTGTCTTGCCGCTCTACACTCAGCAAAAAGCTTTTCCAGCATATCTTGCAAGGAGAAACTCTGCCAGGAAAGAAAACATCCAAAATCTTGTTCTAAAGCTTGCACGCAGGTCTGCAAAGAGTTTGGCAAGAATGAAAGGTAGTTGTCCAAAACTCGTTCTTTTCCAATAGAATAACCATGGAAAAGGCAGGAGAGTGGTCAAGTACTGTTTTCTCTAAGTCTGAATGCTGCCCACCCTGTGCCTGTGTGCTGCAGCTTGCATCTTCGCCTTTGGGAAGCTGCCGCTCGCCGATTCTCCCGGAGGCGAAGAAGCGGCTTCTTCGCACACAGAGCATTGTGGCGAGCGCAGGGAGCTCCTGAGAGCGGTTTGTGCCGAAAGAAGCCCGGGACCGGCACTTAGCTTCGGAGAGCTGCGTATCTGCGTCTTCTGCGTGTCTTGCCGCTCTACACTCAGCAAAACGCTTTTCCAGCATATCTTGCAAGGAGAAACTCTGCCAGGAAAGAAAACATCCAAAATCTTGTTCTAAAGCTTGCACGGAGGTCTGCAAAGAGTTTGGCAAGAATGAAAGGTAGTTGTCCAAAACTCGTTCTTTTCCAATAGAATAACCATGGAAAAGGCAGGAGAGTGGTAAAGTACTGTTTTCTCTAAGTCTGAAGGCTGCCCACCCTGTGCCTGTGTGCTGCAGCTTGCATCTTCGCCTTTGGGAAGCTGCCGCTCGCCGATTCTCCCGGAGGCGAAGAAGCGGCTTCTTCGCACACAGAGCATTGTGGCGAGCTCAGGGAGCTCCTGAGAGCGGTTTGTGCCGAAAGAAGCCCGGGACCGGCACTTAGCTTCGGAGAGCTGCCTATCTGCGTCTTCTGCGTGTCTTGCCGCTCTACACTCAGCCAAAAGCTTTTCCACCATATCTTGCAAGGAGAAACTCTGCCAGGAAAGAAAACATCCAAAATCTTGTTCTAAAGCTTGCACGGAGGTCTGCAAAGAGTTTGGCAAGAATGAAAGGTAGTTGTCCAAAACTCGTTCTTTTCCAATAGAATAACCATGGAAAAGGCAGGAGAGTGGTAAAGTACTGTTTTCTCTAAGTCTGAAGGCTGCCCACCCTGTGCCTGTGTGCTGCAGCTTGCATCTTCGCCTTTGGGAAGCTGCCGCTCGCCGATTCTCCCGCAGGCGAAGAAGCGGCTTCTTCGCACACAGAGCATTGTGGCGAGCGCAGGGAGCTCCTGAGAGCGGTTTGTGCCGAAAGAAGCCCGGGACCGGCACTTAGCTTCGGAGAGCTGCGTATCTGCGTCTTCTGCGTGTCTTGCCGCTCTACACTCAGCCAAAAGCTTTTCCAGCATATCTTGCAAGGAAAAACTCTGCCAGGAAAGAAAACATCCAAAATCTTGTTCTAAAGCTTGCACGGAGGTCTGCAAAGAGTTTGGCAAGAATGAAAGGTAGTTGTCCAAAACTCGTTCTTTTCCAATAGAATAACCATGGAAAAGACAGGAGAGTGGTAAAGTACTGTTTTCTCTAAGTCTGAAGGCTGCCCACACTGTGCCTGTGTGCTGCAGCTTGCATCTTCGCCTTTGGGAAGCTGCCGCTCGCCGATTCTCCCGGAGGCGAAGAAGCGGCTTCTTCGCACACAGAGCATTGTGGCGAGCGCAGGGAGCTCCTGAGAGCGGTTTGTGCCGAAAGAAGCCCGGGACCGGCACTTAGCTTCGGAGAGCTGCGTATCTGCGTCTTCTGCGTGTCTTGCCGCTCTACACTCAGCAAAAAGCTTTTCCACCATATCTTGCAAGGAGAAACTCTGCCAGGAAAGAAAACATCCAAAATCTTGTTCTAAAGCTTGCACGGGGGTCTGCAAAGAGTTTGGCAAGAATGAAAGGTAGTTGTCCAAAACTCGTTCTTTTCCAATAGAATAACCATGGAAAAGGCAGGAGAGTGGTCAAGTACTGTTTTCTCTAAGTCTGAAGGCTGCCCACACTGTGCCTGTGTGCAGCAGCTTGCATCTTCGCCTTTGGGAAGCTGCCGCTCGCCGATTCTCCCGGAGGCGAAGAAGCGGCTTCTTCGCACACAGAGCATTGTGGCGAGCGCAGGGAGCTCCTGAGAGCGGTTTGTGCCGAAAGAAGCCCGGGACCGGCACTTAGCTTCGGAGAGCTGCGTATCTGCGTCTTCTGCGTGTCTTGCCGCTCTACACTCAGCCAAAAGCTTTTCCACCATATCTTGCAAGGAGAAACTCTGCCAGGAAAGAAAACATCCAAAATCTTGTTCTAAAGCTTGCACGGAGGTCTGCAAAGAGTTTGGCAAGAATGAAAGGTAGTTGTCCAAAACTCGTTCTTTTCCAATAGAATAACCATGGAAAAGGCAGGAGAGTGGTAAAGTACTGTTTTCTCTAAGTCTGAAGGCTGCCCACACTGTGCCTGTGTGCTGCAGCTTGCATCTTCGCCTTTGGGAAGCTGCCGCTCGCCGATTCTCCCGGAGGCGAAGAAGCGGCTTCTTCGCACACAGAGCATTGTGGCGAGCGCAGGGAGCTCCTGAGAGCGGTTTGTGCCGAAAGAAGCCCGGGACCGGCACTTAGCTTCGGAGAGCTGCGTATCTGCGTCTTCTGCGTGTCTTGCCGCTCTACACTCAGCAAAAAGCTTTTCCAGCATATCTTGCAAGGAGAAATTCTGCCAGGAAAGAAAACATCCAAAATCTTGTTCTAAAGCTTGCACGGAGGTCTGCAAAGAGTTTGGCAAGAATGAAAGGTAGTTGTCCAAAACTCGTTCTTTTCCAATAGAATAACCATGGAAAAGGCAGGAGAGTGGTAAAGTACTGTTTTCTCTAAGTCTGAAGGCTGCCCACACTGTGCCTGTGTGCTGCAGCTTGCATCTTCGCCTTTGGGAAGCTGCTGCTCGCCGATTCTCCCGGAGGCGAAGAAGCGGCTTCTTCGCACACAGAGCATTGTGGCGAGCGCAGGGAGCTCCTGAGAGCGGTTTGTGCCGAAAGAAGCCCGGGACCGGCACTTAGCTTCGGAGAGCTGCCTATCTGCGTCTTCTGCGTGTCTTGCCGCTCTACACTCAGCAAAAAGCTTTTCCAGCATATCTTGCAAGGAGAAACTCTGCCAGGAAAGAAAACATCCAAAATCTTGTTCTAAAGCTTGCACGCAGGTCTGCAAAGAGTTTGGCAAGAATGAAAGGTAGTTGTCCAAAACTCGTTCTTTTCCAATAGAATAACCATGGAAAAGGCAGGAGAGTGGTCAAGTACTGTTTTCTCTAAGTCTGAATGCTGCCCACCCTGTGCCTGTGTGCTGCAGCTTGCATCTTCGCCTTTGGGAAGCTGCCGCTCGCCGATTCTCCCGGAGGCGAAGAAGCGGCTTCTTCGCACACAGAGCATTGTGGCGAGCGCAGGGAGCTCCTGAGAGCGGTTTGTGCCGAAAGAAGCCCGGGACCGGCACTTAGCTTCGGAGAGCTGCGTATCTGCGTCTTCTGCGTGTCTTGCCGCTCTACACTCAGCAAAACGCTTTTCCAGCATATCTTGCAAGGAGAAACTCTGCCAGGAAAGAAAACATCCAAAATCTTGTTCTAAAGCTTGCACGGAGGTCTGCAAAGAGTTTGGCAAGAATGAAAGGTAGTTGTCCAAAACTCGTTCTTTTCCAATAGAATAACCATGGAAAAGGCAGGAGAGTGGTAAAGTACTGTTTTCTCTAAGTCTGAAGGCTGCCCACCCTGTGCCTGTGTGCTGCAGCTTGCATCTTCGCCTTTGGGAAGCTGCCGCTCGCCGATTCTCCCGGAGGCGAAGAAGCGGCTTCTTCGCACACAGAGCATTGTGGCGAGCTCAGGGAGCTCCTGAGAGCGGTTTGTGCCGAAAGAAGCCCGGGACCGGCACTTAGCTTCGGAGAGCTGCCTATCTGCGTCTTCTGCGTGTCTTGCCGCTCTACACTCAGCCAAAAGCTTTTCCACCATATCTTGCAAGGAGAAACTCTGCCAGGAAAGAAAACATCCAAAATCTTGTTCTAAAGCTTGCACGGAGGTCTGCAAAGAGTTTGGCAAGAATGAAAGGTAGTTGTCCAAAACTCGTTCTTTTCCAATAGAATAACCATGGAAAAGGCAGGAGAGTGGTAAAGTACTGTTTTCTCTAAGTCTGAAGGCTGCCCACCCTGTGCCTGTGTGCTGCAGCTTGCATCTTCGCCTTTGGGAAGCTGCCGCTCGCCGATTCTCCCGCAGGCGAAGAAGCGGCTTCTTCGCACACAGAGCATTGTGGCGAGCGCAGGGAGCTCCTGAGAGCGGTTTGTGCCGAAAGAAGCCCGGGACCGGCACTTAGCTTCGGAGAGCTGCGTATCTGCGTCTTCTGCGTGTCTTGCCGCTCTACACTCAGCCAAAAGCTTTTCCAGCATATCTTGCAAGGAAAAACTCTGCCAGGAAAGAAAACATCCAAAATCTTGTTCTAAAGCTTGCACGGAGGTCTGCAAAGAGTTTGGCAAGAATGAAAGGTAGTTGTCCAAAACTCGTTCTTTTCCAATAGAATAACCATGGAAAAGACAGGAGAGTGGTAAAGTACTGTTTTCTCTAAGTCTGAAGGCTGCCCACACTGTGCCTGTGTGCTGCAGCTTGCATCTTCGCCTTTGGGAAGCTGCCGCTCGCCGATTCTCCCGGAGGCGAAGAAGCGGCTTCTTCGCACACAGAGCATTGTGGCGAGCGCAGGGAGCTCCTGAGAGCGGTTTGTGCCGAAAGAAGCCCGGGACCGGCACTTAGCTTCGGAGAGCTGCGTATCTGCGTCTTCTGCGTGTCTTGCCGCTCTACACTCAGCAAAAAGCTTTTCCACCATATCTTGCAAGGAGAAACTCTGCCAGGAAAGAAAACATCCAAAATCTTGTTCTAAAGCTTGCACGGGGGTCTGCAAAGAGTTTGGCAAGAATGAAAGGTAGTTGTCCAAAACTCGTTCTTTTCCAATAGAATAACCATGGAAAAGGCAGGAGAGTGGTCAAGTACTGTTTTCTCTAAGTCTGAAGGCTGCCCACACTGTGCCTGTGTGCAGCAGCTTGCATCTTCGCCTTTGGGAAGCTGCCGCTCGCCGATTCTCCCGGAGGCGAAGAAGCGGCTTCTTCGCACACAGAGCATTGTGGCGAGCGCAGGGAGCTCCTGAGAGCGGTTTGTGCCGAAAGAAGCCCGGGACCGGCACTTAGCTTCGGAGAGCTGCGTATCTGCGTCTTCTGCGTGTCTTGCCGCTCTACACTCAGCCAAAAGCTTTTCCACCATATCTTGCAAGGAGAAACTCTGCCAGGAAAGAAAACATCCAAAATCTTGTTCTAAAGCTTGCACGGAGGTCTGCAAAGAGTTTGGCAAGAATGAAAGGTAGTTGTCCAAAACTCGTTCTTTTCCAATAGAATAACCATGGAAAAGGCAGGAGAGTGGTAAAGTACTGTTTTCTCTAAGTCTGAAGGCTGCCCACACTGTGCCTGTGTGCTGCAGCTTGCATCTTCGCCTTTGGGAAGCTGCCGCTCGCCGATTCTCCCGGAGGCGAAGAAGCGGCTTCTTCGCACACAGAGCATTGTGGCGAGCGCAGGGAGCTCCTGAGAGCGGTTTGTGCCGAAAGAAGCCCGGGACCGGCACTTAGCTTTGGAGAGCTGCGTATCTGCGTCTTCTGCGTGTCTTGCCGCTCTACACTCAGCAAAAAGCTTTTCCAGCATATCTTGCAAGGAGAAATTCTGCCAGGAAAGAAAACATCCAAAATCTTGTTCTAAAGCTTGCACGGAGGTCTGCAAAGAGTTTGGCAAGAATGAAAGGTAGTTGTCCAAAACTCGTTCTTTTCCAATAGAATAACCATGGAAAAGGCAGGAGAGTGGTAAAGTACTGTTTTCTCTAAGTCTGAAGGCTGCCCACACTGTGCCTGTGTGCAGCAGCTTGCATCTTCGCCTTTGGGAAGCTGCTGCTCGCCGATTCTCCCGGAGGCGAAGAAGCGGCTTCTTCGCACACAGAGCATTGTGGCGAGCGCAGGGAGCTCCTGAGAGCGGTTTGTGCCGAAAGAAGCCCGGGACCGGCACTTAGCTTCGGAGAGCTGCGTATCTGCGTCTTCTGCGTGTCTTGCCGCTCTACACTCAGCCAAAAGCTTTTCCAGCATATCTTGCAAGGAGAAACTCTGCCAGGAAAGAAAACATCCAAAATCTTGTTCTAAAGCTTGCACGGAGGTCTGCAAAGAGTTTGGCAAGAATGAAAGGTAGTTGTCCAAAACTCGTTCTTTTCCAATAGAATAACCATGGAAAAGACAGGAGAGTGGTAAAGTACTGTTTTCTCTAAGTCTGAAGGCTGCCCACACTGTGCCTGTGTGCTGCAGCTTGCATCTTCGCCTTTGGGAAGCTGCTGCTCGCCGATTCTCCCGGAGGCGAAGAAGCGGCTTCTTCGCACACAGAGCATTGTGGCGAGCGCAGGGAGCTCCTGAGAGCGGTTTGTGCCGAAAGAAGCCCGGGACCGGCACTTAGCTTCGGAGAGCTGCGTATCTGCGTCTTCTGCGTGTCTTGCCGCTCTACACTCAGCAAAAAGCTTTTCCACCATATCTTGCAAGGAGAAACTCTGCCAGGAAAGAAAACATCCAAAATCTTGTTCTAAAGCTTGCACGGGGGTCTGCAAAGAGTTTGGCAAGAATGAAAGGTAGTTGTCCAAAACTCGTTCTCTTCCAATAGAATAACCATGGAAAAGGCAGGAGAGTGGTAAAGTACTGTTTTCTCTGAGTCTGAATGCTGCCCACACTGTGCCTGTGTGCTGCAGCTTGCATCTTCGCCTTTGGGAAGCTGCCGCTCGCCGATTCTCCCGGAGGCGAAGAAGCGGCTTCTTCGCACACAGAGCATTGTGGCGAGCGCAGGGAGCTCCTGAGAGCGGTTTGTGCCGAAAGAAGCCCGGGACCGGCACTTAGCTTCGGAGAGCTGCGTATCTGCGTCTTCTGCGTGTTTTGCCGCTCTACACTCAGCAAAAAGCTTTTCCACCATATCTTGCAAGGAGAAACTCTGCCAGGAAAGAAAACATCCAAAATCTTGTTCTAAAGCTTGCACGGGGGTCTGCAAAGAGTTTGGCAAGAATGAAAGGTAGTTGTCCAAAACTCGTTCTTTTCCAATAGAATAACCATGGAAAAGGCAGGAAAGTGGTAAAGTACTGTTTTCTCTAAGTCTGAAGGCTGCCCACACTGTGCCTGTGTGCTGCAGCTTGCATCTTCGCCTTTTGGAAGCTGCCTCTCGCCGATTCTCCCGGAGGCGAAGAAGCGGCTTCTTCGCACACAGAGCATTGTGGCGAGCGCAGGGAGCTCCTGAGAGCGGTTTGTGCCGAAAGAAGCCCGGGACCGGCACTTAGCTTCGGAGAGCTGCGTATCTGCGTCTTCTGCGTGTCTTGCCGCTCTACACTCAGCCAAAAGCTTTTCCAGCATATCTTGCAAGGAAAAACTCTGCCAGGAAAGAAAACATCCAAAATCTTGTTCTAAAGCTTGCACGGAGGTCTGCAAAGAGTTTGGCAAGAATGAAAGGTAGTTGTCCAAAACTCGTTCTTTTCCAATAGAATAACCATGGAAAAGACAGGAGAGTGGTAAAGTACTGTTTTCTCTAAGTCTGAAGGCTGCCCACACTGTGCCTGTGTGCTGCAGCTTGCATCTTCGCCTTTGGGAAGCTGCCGCTCCCCGATTCTCCCGGAGGCGAAGAAGCGGCTTCTTCGCACACAGAGCATTGTGGCGAGCGCAGGGAGCTCCTGAGAGCGGTTTGTGCCGAAAGAAGCCCGGGACCGGCACTTAGCTTCGGAGAGCTGCGTATCTGCGTCTTCTGCGTGTCTTGCCGCTCTACACTCAGCAAAAAGCTTTTCCAGCATATCTTGCAAGGAGAAACTCTGCCAGGAAAGAAAACATCCAAAATCTTGTTCTAAAGCTTGCACGGGGGTCTGCAAAGAGTTTGGCAAGAATGAAAGGTAGTTGTCCAAAACTCGTTCTTTTCCAATAGAATAACCATGGAAAAGGCAGGAGAGTGGTCAAGTACTGTTTTCTCTAAGTCTGAAGGCTGCCCACACTGTGCCTGTGTGCTGCAGCTTGCATCTTCGCCTTTGGGAAGCTGCCGCTCGCCGATTCTCCCGCAGGCGAAGAAGCGGCTTCTTCGCACACAGAGCATTGTGGCGAGCGCAGGGAGCTCCTGAGAGCGGTTTGTGCCGAAAGAAGCCCGGGACCGGCACTTAGCTTCGGAGAGCTGCGTATCTGCGTCTTCTGCGTGTCTTGCCGCTCTACACTCAGCCAAAAGCTTTTCCAGCATATCTTGCAAGGAGAAACTCTGCCAGGAAAGAAAACATCCAAAATCTTGTTCTAAAGCTTGCACGGAGGTCTGCAAAGAGTTTGGCAAGAATGAAAGGTAGTTGTCCAAAACTCGTTCTTTTCCAATAGAATAACCATGGAAAAGGCAGGAGAGTGGTAAAGTACTGTTTTCTCTAAGTCTGAAGGCTGCCCACCCTGTGCCTGTGTGCTGCAGCTTGCATCTTCGCCTTTGGGAAGCTGCCGCTCGCCGATTCTCCCGGAGGCGAAGAAGCGGCTTCTTCGCACACAGAGCATTGTGGCGAGCGCAGGGAGCTCCTGAGAGCGGTTTGTGCCGAAAGAAGCCCGGGACCGGCACTTAGCTTCGGAGAGCTGCCTATCTGCGTCTTCTGCGTGTCTTGCCGCTCTACACTCAGCAAAAAGCTTTTCCACCATATCTTGCAAGGAGAAACTCTGCCAGGAAAGAAAACATCCAAAATCTTGTTCTAAAGCTTGCACGGAGGTCTGCAAAGAGTTTGGCAAGAATGAAAGGTAGTTGTCCAAAACTCGTTCTTTTCCAATAGAATAACCATGGGAAAGGCAGGAGAGTGGTAAAATACTGTTTTCTCTAAGTCTGAAGGCTGCCCACACTGTGCCTGTGTGCTGCAGCTTGCATCTTCGCCTTTGGGAAGCTGCCGCTCGCCGATTCTCCCGGAGGCGAAGAAGCGGCTTCTTCGCACACAGAGCATTGTGGCGAGCGCAGGGAGCTCCTGAGAGCGGTTTGTGCCGAAAGAAGCCCGGGACCGGCACTTAGCTTCGGAGAGCTGCGTATCTGCGTCTTCTGCGTGTTTTGCCGCTCTACACTCAGCAAAAAGCTTTTCCACCATATCTTGCAAGGAGAAACTCTGCCAGGAAAGAAAACATCCAAAATCTTGTTCTAAAGCTTGCACGCAGGTCTGCAAAGAGTTTGGCAAGAATGAAAGGTAGTTGTCCAAAACTCGTTCTTTTCCAATAGAATAACCATGGAAAAGGCAGGAGAGTGGTAAAGTACTGTTTTCTCTAAGTCTGAAGGCTGCCCACACTGTGCCTGTGTGCTGCAGCTTGCATCTTCGCCTTTGGGAAGCTGCCGCTCGCCGATTCTCCCGGAGGCGAAGAAGCGGCTTCTTCGCACACAGAGCATTGTGGCGAGCGCAGGGAGCTCCTGAGAGCGGTTTGTGCCGAAAGAAGCCCGGGACCGGCACTTAGCTTCGGAGAGCTGCGTATCTGCGTCTTCTGCGTGTCTTGCCGCTCTACACTCAGCCAAAAGCTTTTCCAGCATATCTTGCAAGGAAAAACTCTGCCAGGAAAGAAAACATCCAAAATCTTGTTCTAAAGCTTGCACGGAGGTCTGCAAAGAGTTTGGCAAGAATGAAAGGTAGTTGTCCAAAACTCGTTCTTTTCCAATAGAATAACCATGGAAAAGACAGGAGAGTGGTAAAGTACTGTTTTCTCGAAGTCTGAAGGCTGCCCACACTGTGCCTGTGTGCTGCAGCTTGCATCTTCGCCTTTGGGAAGCTGCCGCTCGCCGATTCTCCCGGAGGCGAAGAAGCGGCTTCTTCGCACACAGAGCATTGTGGCGAGCGCAGGGAGCTCCTGAGAGCGGTTTGTGCCGAAAGAAGCCCGGGACCGGCACTTAGCTTCGGAGAGCTGCGTATCTGCGTCTTCTGCGTGTCTTGCCGCTCTACACTCAGCCAAAAGCTTTTCCACCATATCTTGCAAGGAGAAACTCTGCCAGGAAAGAAAACATCCAAAATCTTGTTCTAAAGCTTGCACGGGGGTCTGCAAAGAGTTTGGCAAGAATGAAAGGTAGTTGTCCAAAACTCGTTCTTTTCCAATAGAATAACCATGGAAAAGGCAGGAGAGTGGTAAAGTACTGTTTTCTCTAAGTCTGAAGGCTGCCCACACTGTGCCTGTGTGCAGCAGCTTGCATCTTCGCCTTTGGGAAGCTGCCGCTCGCCGATTCTCCCGCAGGCGAAGAAGCGGCTTCTTCGCACACAGAGCATTGTGGCGAGCGCAGGGAGCTCCTGAGAGCGGTTTGTGCCGAAAGAAGCCCGGGACCGGCGCTTAGCTTCGGAGAGCTGCGTATCTGCGTCTTCTGCGTGTCTTGCCGCTCTACACTCAGCCAAAAGCTTTTCCACCATATCTTGCAAGGAGAAACTCTGCCAGGAAAGAAAACATCCAAAATCTTGTTCTAAAGCTTGCACGGAGGTCTGCAAAGAGTTTGGCAAGAATGAAAGGTAGTTGTCCAAAACTCGTTCTTTTCCAATAGAATAACCATGGAAAAGGCAGGAGAGTGGTAAAGTACTGTTTTCTCTAAGTCTGAAGGCTGCCCACACTGTGCCTGTGTGCTGCAGCTTGCATCTTCGCCTTTGGGAAGCTGCCGCTCGCCGATTCTCCCGGAGGCGAAGAAGCGGCTTCTTCGCACACAGAGCATTGTGGCGAGCGCAGGGAGCTCCTGAGAGCGGTTTGTGCCGAAAGAAGCCCGGGACCGGCACTTAGCTTCGGAGAGCTGCGTATCTGCGTCTTCTGCGTGTCTTGCCGCTCTACACTCAGCAAAAAGCTTTTCCAGCATATCTTGCAAGGAGAAACTCTGCCAGGAAAGAAAACATCCAAAATCTTGTTCTAAAGCTTGCACGGGGGTCTGCAAAGAGTTTGGCAAGAATGAAAGGTAGTTGTCCAAAACTCGTTCTTTTCCAATAGAATAACCATGGAAAAGGCAGGAGAGTGGTAAAGTACTGTTTTCTCTAAGTCTGAAGGCTGCCCACACTGTGCCTGTGTGCTGCAGCTTGCATCTTCGCCTTTGGGAAGCTGCTGCTCGCCGATTCTCCCGGAGGCGAAGAAGCGGCTTCTTCGCACACAGAGCATTGTGGCGAGCGCAGGGAGCTCCTGAGAGCGGTTTGTGCCGAAAGAAGCCCGGGACCGGCACTTAGCTTCGGAGAGCTGCGTATCTGCGTCTTCTGCGTGTCTTGCCGCTCTACACTCAGCAAAAAGCTTTTCCAGCATATCTTGCAAGGAGAAACTCTGCCAGGAAAGAAAACATCCAAAATCTTGTTCTAAAGCTTGCACGGAGGTCTGCAAAGAGTTTGGCAAGAATGAAAGGTAGTTGTCCAAAACTCGTTCTTTTCCAATAGAATAACCATGGAAAAGGCAGGAGAGTGGTAAAGTACTGTTTTCTCTAAGTCTGAAGGCTGCCCACACTGTGCCTGTGTGCTGCAGCTTGCATCTTCGCCTTTGGGAAGCTGCTGCTCGCCGATTCTCCCGGAGGCGAAGAAGCGGCTTCTTCGCACACAGAGCATTGTGGCGAGCGCAGGGAGCTCCTGAGAGCGGTTTGTGCCGAAAGAAGCCCGGGACCGGCACTTAGCTTCGGAGAGCTGCCTATCTGCGTCTTCTGCGTGTCTTGCCGCTCTACACTCAGCAAAAAGCTTTTCCACCATATCTTGCAAGGAGAAACTCTGCCAGGAAAGAAAACATCCAAAATCTTGTTCTAAAGCTTGCACGCAGGTCTGCAAAGAGTTTGGCAAGAATGAAAGGTAGTTGTCCAAAACTCGTTCTTTTCCAATAGAATAACCATGGAAAAGGCAGGAGAGTGGTAAAGTACTGTTTTCTCTAAGTCTGAAGGCTGCCCACACTGTGCCTGTGTGCTGCAGCTTGCATCTTCGCCTTTGGGAAGCTGCCGCTCGCCGATTCTCCCGGAGGCGAAGAAGCGGCTTCTTCGCACACAGAGCATTGTGGCGAGCGCAGGGAGCTCCTGAGAGCGGTTTGTGCCGAAAGAAGCCCGGGACCGGCACTTAGCTTCGGAGAGCTGCGTATCTGCGTCTTCTGCGTGTCTTGCCGCTCTACACTCAGCCAAAAGCTTTTCCAGCATATCTTGCAAGGAAAAACTCTGCCAGGAAAGAAAACATCCAAAATCTTGTTCTAAAGCTTGCACGGAGGTCTGCAAAGAGTTTGGCAAGAATGAAAGGTAGTTGTCCAAAACTCGTTCTTTTCCAATAGAATAACCATGGAAAAGACAGGAGAGTGGTAAAGTACTGTTTTCTCGAAGTCTGAAGGCTGCCCACACTGTGCCTGTGTGCTGCAGCTTGCATCTTCGCCTTTGGGAAGCTGCCGCTCGCCGATTCTCCCGGAGGCGAAGAAGCGGCTTCTTCGCACACAGAGCATTGTGGCGAGCGCAGGGAGCTCCTGAGAGCGGTTTGTGCCGAAAGAAGCCCGGGACCGGCACTTAGCTTCGGAGAGCTGCGTATCTGCGTCTTCTGCGTGTCTTGCCGCTCTACACTCAGCCAAAAGCTTTTCCACCATATCTTGCAAGGAGAAACTCTGCCAGGAAAGAAAACATCCAAAATCTTGTTCTAAAGCTTGCACGGGGGTCTGCAAAGAGTTTGGCAAGAATGAAAGGTAGTTGTCCAAAACTCGTTCTTTTCCAATAGAATAACCATGGAAAAGGCAGGAGAGTGGTAAAGTACTGTTTTCTCTAAGTCTGAAGGCTGCCCACACTGTGCCTGTGTGCAGCAGCTTGCATCTTCGCCTTTGGGAAGCTGCCGCTCGCCGATTCTCCCGCAGGCGAAGAAGCGGCTTCTTCGCACACAGAGCATTGTGGCGAGCGCAGGGAGCTCCTGAGAGCGGTTTGTGCCGAAAGAAGCCCGGGACCGGCGCTTAGCTTCGGAGAGCTGCGTATCTGCGTCTTCTGCGTGTCTTGCCGCTCTACACTCAGCCAAAAGCTTTTCCACCATATCTTGCAAGGAGAAACTCTGCCAGGAAAGAAAACATCCAAAATCTTGTTCTAAAGCTTGCACGGAGGTCTGCAAAGAGTTTGGCAAGAATGAAAGGTAGTTGTCCAAAACTCGTTCTTTTCCAATAGAATAACCATGGAAAAGGCAGGAGAGTGGTAAAGTACTGTTTTCTCTAAGTCTGAAGGCTGCCCACACTGTGCCTGTGTGCTGCAGCTTGCATCTTCGCCTTTGGGAAGCTGCCGCTCGCCGATTCTCCCGGAGGCGAAGAAGCGGCTTCTTCGCACACAGAGCATTGTGGCGAGCGCAGGGAGCTCCTGAGAGCGGTTTGTGCCGAAAGAAGCCCGGGACCGGCACTTAGCTTCGGAGAGCTGCGTATCTGCGTCTTCTGCGTGTCTTGCCGCTCTACACTCAGCCAAAAGCTTTTCCAGCATATCTTGCAAGGAGAAACTCTGCCAGGAAAGAAAACATCCAAAATCTTGTTCTAAAGCTTGCACGGAGGTCTGCAAAGAGTTTGGCAAGAATGAAAGGTAGTTGTCCAAAACTCGTTCTTTTCCAATAGAATAACCATGGAAAAGGCAGGAGAGTGGTAAAGTACTGTTTTCTCGAAGTCTGAAGGCTGCCCACACTGTGCCTGTGTGCTGCAGCTTGCATCTTCGCCTTTGGGAAGCTGCTGCTCGCCGATTCTCCCGGAGGCGAAGAAGCGGCTTCTTCGCACACAGAGCATTGTGGCGAGCGCAGGGAGCTCCTGAGAGCGGTTTGTGCCGAAAGAAGCCCGGGACCGGCACTTAGCTTCGGAGAGCTGCGTATCTGCGTCTTCTGCGTGTCTTGCCGCTCTACACTCAGCAAAAAGCTTTTCCAGCATATCTTGCAAGGAGAAACTCTGCCAGGAAAGAAAACATCCAAAATCTTGTTCTAAAGCTTGCACGGAGGTCTGCAAAGAGTTTGGCAAGAATGAAAGGTAGTTGTCCAAAACTCGTTCTTTTCCAATAGAATAACCATGGAAAAGGCAGGAGAGTGGTAAAGTACTGTTTTCTCTAAGTCTGAAGGCTGCCCACACTGTGCCTGTGTGCTGCAGCTTGCATCTTCGCCTTTGGGAAGCTGCTGCTCGCCGATTCTCCCGGAGGCGAAGAAGCGGCTTCTTCGCACACAGAGCATTGTGGCGAGCGCAGGGAGCTCCTGAGAGCGGTTTGTGCCGAAAGAAGCCCGGGACCGGCACTTAGCTTCGGAGAGCTGCCTATCTGCGTCTTCTGCGTGTCTTGCCGCTCTACACTCAGCAAAAAGCTTTTCCAGCATATCTTGCAAGGAGAAACTCTGCCAGGAAAGAAAACATCCAAAATCTTGTTCTAAAGCTTGCACGCAGGTCTGCAAAGAGTTTGGCAAGAATGAAAGGTAGTTGTCCAAAACTCGTTCTTTTCCAATAGAATAACCATGGAAAAGGCAGGAGAGTGGTCAAGTACTGTTTTCTCTAAGTCTGAATGCTGCCCACCCTGTGCCTGTGTGCTGCAGCTTGCATCTTCGCCTTTGGGAAGCTGCCGCTCGCCGATTCTCCCGGAGGCGAAGAAGCGGCTTCTTCGCACACAGAGCATTGTGGCGAGCGCAGGGAGCTCCTGAGAGCGGTTTGTGCCGAAAGAAGCCCGGGACCGGCACTTAGCTTCGGAGAGCTGCCTATCTGCGTCTTCTGCGTGTCTTGCCGCTCTACACTCAGCAAAACGCTTTTCCACCATATCTTGCAAGGAGAAACTCTGCCAGGAAAGAAAACATCCAAAATCTTGTTCTAAAGCTTGCACGGAGGTCTGCAAAGAGTTTGGCAAGAATGAAAGGTAGTTGTCCAAAACTCGTTCTTTTCCAATAGAATAACCATGGAAAAGGCAGGAGAGTGGTCAAGTACTGTTTTCTCTAAGTCTGAAGGCTGCCCACCCTGTGCCTGTGTGCTGCAGCTTGCATCTTCGCCTTTGGGAAGCTGCCGCTCGCCGATTCTCCCGGAGGCGAAGAAGCGGCTTCTTCGCACACAGAGCATTGTGGCGAGCTCAGGGAGCTCCTGAGAGCGGTTTGTGCCGAAAGAAGCCCGGGACCGGCACTTAGCTTCGGAGAGCTGCCTATCTGCGTCTTCTGCGTGTCTTGCCGCTCTACACTCAGCCAAAAGCTTTTCCACCATATCTTGCAAGGAGAAACTCTGCCAGGAAAGAAAACATCCAAAATCTTGTTCTAAAGCTTGCACGGAGGTCTGCAAAGAGTTTGGCAAGAATGAAAGGTAGTTGTCCAAAACTCGTTCTTTTCCAATAGAATAACCATGGAAAAGGCAGGAGAGTGGTAAAGTACTGTTTTCTCTAAGTCTGAAGGCTGCCCACCCTGTGCCTGTGTGCTGCAGCTTGCATCTTCGCCTTTGGGAAGCTGCCGCTCGCCGATTCTCCCGCAGGCGAAGAAGCGGCTTCTTCGCACACAGAGCATTGTGGCGAGCGCAGGGAGCTCCTGAGAGCGGTTTGTGCCGAAAGAAGCCCGGGACCGGCACTTAGCTTCGGAGAGCTGCGTATCTGCGTCTTCTGCGTGTCTTGCCGCTCTACACTCAGCCAAAAGCTTTTCCAGCATATCTTGCAAGGAAAAACTCTGCCAGGAAAGAAAACATCCAAAATCTTGTTCTAAAGCTTGCACGGAGGTCTGCAAAGAGTTTGGCAAGAATGAAAGGTAGTTGTCCAAAACTCGTTCTTTTCCAATAGAATAACCATGGAAAAGACAGGAGAGTGGTAAAGTACTGTTTTCTCTAAGTCTGAAGGCTGCCCACACTGTGCCTGTGTGCTGCAGCTTGCATCTTCGCCTTTGGGAAGCTGCCGCTCGCCGATTCTCCCGGAGGCGAAGAAGCGGCTTCTTCGCACACAGAGCATTGTGGCGAGCGCAGGGAGCTCCTGAGAGCGGTTTGTGCCGAAAGAAGCCCGGGACCGGCACTTAGCTTCGGAGAGCTGCGTATCTGCGTCTTCTGCGTGTCTTGCCGCTCTACACTCAGCAAAACGCTTTTCCAGCATATCTTGCAAGGAGAAACTCTGCCAGGAAAGAAAACATCTAAAATCTTGTTCTAAAGCTTGCACGGAGGTCTGCAAAGAGTTTGGCAAGAATGAAAGGTAGTTGTCCAAAACTCGTTCTCTTCCAATAGAATAACCATGGAAAAGGCAGGAGAGTGGTAAAGTACTGTTTTCTCTAAGTCTGAAGGCTGCCCACCCTGTGCCTGTGTGCTGCAGCTTGCATCTTCGCCTTTGGGAAGCTGCCGCTCGCCGATTCTCCCGGAGGCGAAGAAGCGGCTTCTTCGCACACAGAGCATTGTGGCGAGCGCAGGGAGCTCCTGAGAGCGGTTTGTGCCGAAAGAAGCCCGGGACCGGCACTTAGCTTCGGAGAGCTGCGTATCTGCGTCTTCTGCGTGTCTTGCCGCTCTACACTCAGCAAAAAGCTTTTCCACCATATCTTGCAAGGAGAAACTCTGCCAGGAAAGAAAACATCCAAAATCTTGTTCTAAAGCTTGCACGGAGGTCTGCAAAGAGTTTGGCAAGAATGAAAGGTAGTTGTCCAAAACTCGTTCTTTTCCAATAGAATAACCATGGAAAAGGCAGGAGAGTGGTCAAGTACTGTTTTCTCTAAGTCTGAAGGCTGCCCACACTGTGCCTGTGTGCTGCAGCTTGCATCTTCGCCTTTGGGAAGCTGCCGCTCGCCGATTCTCCCGGAGGCGAAGAAGCGGCTTCTTCGCACACAGAGCATTGTGGCGAGCGCAGGGAGCTCCTGAGAGCGGTTTGTGCCGAAAGAAGCCCGGGACCGGCACTTAGCTTCGGAGAGCTGCGTATCTGCGTCTTCTGCGTGTTTTGCCGCTCTACACTCAGCAAAAAGCTTTTCCACCATATCTTGCAAGGAGAAACTCTGCCAGGAAAGAAAACATCCAAAATCTTGTTCTAAAGCTTGCACGGGGGTCTGCAAAGAGTTTGGCAAGAATGAAAGGTAGTTGTCCAAAACTCGTTCTTTTCCAATAGAATAACCATGGAAAAGACAGGAGAGTGGTAAAGTACTGTTTTCTCTAAGTCTGAAGGCTGCCCACACTGTGCCTGTGTGCTGCAGCTTGCATCTTCGCCTTTGGGAAGCTGCCGCTCGCCGATTCTCCCGCAGGCGAAGAAGCGGCTTCTTCGCACACAGAGCATTGTGGCGAGCGCAGGGAGCTCCTGAGAGCGGTTTGTGCCGAAAGAAGCCCGGGACCGGCACTTAGCTTCGGAGAGCTGCGTATCTGCGTCTTCTGCGTGTCTTGCCGCTCTACACTCAGCCAAAAGCTTTTCCACCATATCTTGCAAGGAGAAACTCTGCCAGGAAAGAAAACATCCAAAATCTTGTTCTAAAGCTTGCACGGGGGTCTGCAAAGAGTTTGGCAAGAATGAAAGGTAGTTGTCCAAAACTCGTTCTCTTCCAATAGAATAACCATGGAAAAGGCAGGAGAGTGGTAAAGTACTGTTTTCTCTAAGTCTGAAGGCTGCCCACCCTGTGCCTGTGTGCTGCAGCTTGCATCTTCGCCTTTGGGAAGCTGCCGCTCGCCGATTCTCCCGCAGGCGAAGAAGCGGCTTCTTCGCACACAGAGCATTGTGGCGAGCGCAGGGAGCTCCTGAGAGCGGTTTGTGCCGAAAGAAGCCCGGGACCGGCACTTAGCTTCGGAGAGCTGCGTATCTGCGTCTTCTGCGTGTCTTGCCGCTCTACACTCAGCAAAACGCTTTTCCAGCATATCTTGCAAGGAGAAACTCTGCCAGGAAAGAAAACATCTAAAATCTTGTTCTAAAGCTTGCACGGAGGTCTGCAAAGAGTTTGGCAAGAATGAAAGGTAGTTGTCCAAAACTCGTTCTCTTCCAATAGAATAACCATGGAAAAGGCAGGAGAGTGGTAAAGTACTGTTTTCTCTAAGTCTGAAGGCTGCCTACCCTGTGCCTGTGTGCTGCAGCTTGCATCTTCGCCTTTGGGAAGCTGCCGCTCGCCGATTCTCCCGGAGGCGAAGAAGCGGCTTCTTCGCACACAGAGCATTGTGGCGAGCGCAGGGAGCTCCTGAGAGCGGTTTGTGCCGAAAGAAGCCCGGGACCGGCACTTAGCTTCGGAGAGCTGCGTATCTGCGTCTTCTGCGTGTCTTGCCGCTCTACACTCAGCAAAAAGCTTTTCCACCATATCTTGCAAGGAGAAACTCTGCCAGGAAAGAAAACATCCAAAATCTTGTTCTAAAGCTTGCACGGAGGTCTGCAAAGAGTTTGGCAAGAATGAAAGGTAGTTGTCCAAAACTCGTTCTTTTCCAATAGAATAACCATGGAAAAGGCAGGAGAGTGGTCAAGTACTGTTTTCTCTAAGTCTGAAGGCTGCCCACACTGTGCCTGTGTGCTGCAGCTTGCATCTTCGCCTTTGGGAAGCTGCCGCTCGCCGATTCTCCCGGAGGCGAAGAAGCGGCTTCTTCGCACACAGAGCATTGTGGCGAGCGCAGGGAGCTCCTGAGAGCGGTTTGTGCCGAAAGAAGCCCGGGACCGGCACTTAGCTTCGGAGAGCTGCGTATCTGCGTCTTCTGCGTGTTTTGCCGCTCTACACTCAGCAAAAAGCTTTTCCACCATATCTTGCAAGGAGAAACTCTGCCAGGAAAGAAAACATCCAAAATCTTGTTCTAAAGCTTGCACGGGGGTCTGCAAAGAGTTTGGCAAGAATGAAAGGTAGTTGTCCAAAACTCGTTCTTTTCCAATAGAATAACCATGGAAAAGACAGGAGAGTGGTAAAGTACTGTTTTCTCTAAGTCTGAAGGCTGCCCACACTGTGCCTGTGTGCTGCAGCTTGCATCTTCGCCTTTGGGAAGCTGCCGCTCGCCGATTCTCCCGCAGGCGAAGAAGCGGCTTCTTCGCACACAGAGCATTGTGGCGAGCGCAGGGAGCTCCTGAGAGCGGTTTGTGCCGAAAGAAGCCCGGGACCGGCACTTAGCTTCGGAGAGCTGCGTATCTGCGTCTTCTGCGTGTCTTGCCGCTCTACACTCAGCCAAAAGCTTTTCCAGCATATCTTGCAAGGAGAAACTCTGCCAGGAAAGAAAACATCCAAAATCTTGTTCTAAAGCTTGCACGGGGGTCTGCAAAGAGTTTGGCAAGAATGAAAGGTAGTTGTCCAAAACTCGTTCTTTTCCAATAGAATAACCATGGAAAAGGCAGGAGAGTGGTCAAGTACTGTTTTCTCTAAGTCTGAAGGCTGCCCACACTGTGCCTGTGTGCAGCAGCTTGCATCTTCGCCTTTGGGAAGCTGCCGCTCGCCGATTCTCCCGCAGGCGAAGAAGCGGCTTCTTCGCACACAGAGCATTGTGGCGAGCGCAGGGAGCTCCTGAGAGCGGTTTGTGCCGAAAGAAGCCCGGGACCGGCACTTAGCTTCGGAGAGCTGCGTATCTGCGTCTTCTGCGTGTCTTGCCGCTCTACACTCAGCAAAAAGCTTTTCCACCATATCTTGCAAGGAGAAACTCTGCCAGGAAAGAAAACATCCAAAATCTTGTTCTAAAGCTTGCACGGGGGTCTGCAAAGAGTTTGGCAAGAATGAAAGGTAGTTGTCCAAAACTCGTTCTCTTCCAATAGAATAACCATGGAAAAGGCAGGAGAGTGGTAAAGTACTGTTTTCTCTAAGTCTGAAGGCTGCCCACCCTGTGCCTGTGTGCTGCAGCTTGCATCTTCGCCTTTGGGAAGCTGCCGCTCGCCGATTCTCCCGCAGGCGAAGAAGCGGCTTCTTCGCACACAGAGCATTGTGGCGAGCGCAGGGAGCTCCTGAGAGCGGTTTGTGCCGAAAGAAGCCCGGGACCGGCACTTAGCTTCGGAGAGCTGCGTATCTGCGTCTTCTGCGTGTCTTGCCGCTCTACACTCAGCAAAAAGCTTTTCCAGCATATCTTGCAAGGAGAAACTCTGCCAGGAAAGAAAACATCCAAAATCTTGTTCTAAAGCTTGCACGGAGGTCTGCAAAGAGTTTGGCAAGAATGAAAGGTAGTTGTCCAAAACTCGTTCTTTTCCAATAGAATAACCATGGAAAAGGCAGGAGAGTGGTAAAGTACTGTTTTCTCGAAGTCTGAAGGCTGCCCACCCTGTGCCTGTGTGCTGCAGCTTGCATCTTCGCCTTTGGGAAGCTGCCGCTCGCCGATTCTCCCGGAGGCGAAGAAGCGGCTTCTTCGCACACAGAGCATTGTGGCGAGCTCAGGGAGCTCCTGAGAGCGGTTTGTGCCGAAAGAAGCCCGGGACCGGCACTTAGCTTCGGAGAGCTGCGTATCTGCGTCTTCTGCGTGTCTTGCCGCTCTACACTCAGCCAAAAGCTTTTCCACCATATCTTGCAAGGAGAAACTCTGCCAGGAAAGAAAACATCCAAAATCTTGTTCTAAAGCTTGCACGGAGGTCTGCAAAGAGTTTGGCAAGAATGAAAGGTAGTTGTCCAAAACTCGTTCTTTTCCAATAGAATAACCATGGAAAAGGCAGGAGAGTGGTAAAGTACTGTTTTCTCTAAGTCTGAAGGCTGCCCACACTGTGCCTGTGTGCTGCAGCTTGCATCTTCGCCTTTGGGAAGCTGCCGCTCGCCGATTCTCCCGGAGGCGAAGAAGCGGCTTCTTCGCACACAGAGCATTGTGGCGAGCGCAGGGAGCTCCTGAGAGCGGTTTGTGCCGAAAGAAGCCCGGGACCGGCACTTAGCTTCGGAGAGCTGCGTATCTGCGTCTTCTGCGTGTCTTGCCGCTCTACACTCAGCAAAAAGCTTTTCCACCATATCTTGCAAGGAGAAACTCTGCCAGGAAAGAAAACATCCAAAATCTTGTTCTAAAGCTTGCACGGAGGTCTGCAAAGAGTTTGGCAAGAATGAAAGGTAGTTGTCCAAAACTCGTTCTTTTCCAATAGAATAACCATGGAAAAGGCAGGAGAGTGGTAAAGTACTGTTTTCTCTAAGTCTGAAGGCTGCCCACACTGTGCCTGTGTGCTGCAGCTTGCATCTTCGCCTTTGGGAAGCTGCCGCTCGCCGATTCTCCCGGAGGCGAAGAAGCGGCTTCTTCGCACACAGAGCATTGTGGCGAGCGCAGGGAGCTCCTGAGAGCGGTTTGTGCCGAAAGAAGCCCGGGACCGGCACTTAGCTTCGGAGAGCTGCGTATCTGCGTCTTCTGCGTGTCTTGCCGCTCTACACTCAGCCAAAAGCTTTTCCACCATATCTTGCAAGGAGAAACTCTGCCAGGAAAGAAAACATCCAAAATCTTGTTCTAAAGCTTGCACGGGGGTCTGCAAAGAGTTTGGCAAGAATGAAAGGTAGTTGTCCAAAACTCGTTCTCTTCCAATAGAATAACCATGGAAAAGGCAGGAGAGTGGTAAAGTACTGTTTTCTCTAAGTCTGAAGGCTGCCCACCCTGTGCCTGTGTGCTGCAGCTTGCATCTTCGCCTTTGGGAAGCTGCCGCTCGCCGATTCTCCCGCAGGCGAAGAAGCGGCTTCTTCGCACACAGAGCATTGTGGCGAGCGCAGGGAGCTCCTGAGAGCGGTTTGTGCCGAAAGAAGCCCGGGACCGGCACTTAGCTTCGGAGAGCTGCGTATCTGCGTCTTCTGCGTGTCTTGCCGCTCTACACTCAGCAAAACGCTTTTCCAGCATATCTTGCAAGGAGAAACTCTGCCAGGAAAGAAAACATCTAAAATCTTGTTCTAAAGCTTGCACGGAGGTCTGCAAAGAGTTTGGCAAGAATGAAAGGTAGTTGTCCAAAACTCGTTCTCTTCCAATAGAATAACCATGGAAAAGGCAGGAGAGTGGTAAAGTACTGTTTTCTCTAAGTCTGAAGGCTGCCCACCCTGTGCCTGTGTGCTGCAGCTTGCATCTTCGCCTTTGGGAAGCTGCCGCTCGCCGATTCTCCCGGAGGCGAAGAAGCGGCTTCTTCGCACACAGAGCATTGTGGCGAGCGCAGGGAGCTCCTGAGAGCGGTTTGTGCCGAAAGAAGCCCGGGACCGGCACTTAGCTTCGGAGAGCTGCGTATCTGCGTCTTCTGCGTGTCTTGCCGCTCTACACTCAGCAAAAAGCTTTTCCACCATATCTTGCAAGGAGAAACTCTGCCAGGAAAGAAAACATCCAAAATCTTGTTCTAAAGCTTGCACGGAGGTCTGCAAAGAGTTTGGCAAGAATGAAAGGTAGTTGTCCAAAACTCGTTCTTTTCCAATAGAATAACCATGGAAAAGGCAGGAGAGTGGTCAAGTACTGTTTTCTCTAAGTCTGAAGGCTGCCCACACTGTGCCTGTGTGCTGCAGCTTGCATCTTCGCCTTTGGGAAGCTGCCGCTCGCCGATTCTCCCGGAGGCGAAGAAGCGGCTTCTTCGCACACAGAGCATTGTGGCGAGCGCAGGGAGCTCCTGAGAGCGGTTTGTGCCGAAAGAAGCCCGGGACCGGCACTTAGCTTCGGAGAGCTGCGTATCTGCGTCTTCTGCGTGTCTTGCCGCTCTACACTCAGCAAAAAGCTTTTCCACCATATCTTGCAAGGAGAAACTCTGCCAGGAAAGAAAACATCCAAAATCTTGTTCTAAAGCTTGCACGGAGGTCTGCAAAGAGTTTGGCAAGAATGAAAGGTAGTTGTCCAAAACTCGTTCTTTTCCAATAGAATAACCATGGAAAAGGCAGGAGAGTGGTAAAGTACTGTTTTCTCTAAGTCTGAAGGCTGCCCACACTGTGCCTGTGTGCTGCAGCTTGCATCTTCGCCTTTGGGAAGCTGCCGCTCGCCGATTCTCCCGGAGGCGAAGAAGCGGCTTCTTCGCACACAGAGCATTGTGGCGAGCGCAGGGAGCTCCTGAGAGCGGTTTGTGCCGAAAGAAGCCCGGGACCGGCACTTAGCTTCGGAGAGCTGCGTATCTGCGTCTTCTGCGTGTTTTGCCGCTCTACACTCAGCAAAAAGCTTTTCCACCATATCTTGCAAGGAGAAACTCTGCCAGGAAAGAAAACATCCAAAATCTTGTTCTAAAGCTTGCACGGGGGTCTGCAAAGAGTTTGGCAAGAATGAAAGGTAGTTGTCCAAAACTCGTTCTTTTCCAATAGAATAACCATGGAAAAGGCAGGAGAGTGGTAAAGTACTGTTTTCTCTAAGTCTGAAGGCTGCCCACACTGTGCCTGTGTGCTGCAGCTTGCATCTTCGCCTTTGGGAAGCTGCCGCTCGCCGATTCTCCCGCAGGCGAAGAAGCGGCTTCTTCGCACACAGAGCATTGTGGCGAGCGCAGGGAGCTCCTGAGAGCGGTTTGTGCCGAAAGAAGCCCGGGACCGGCACTTAGCTTCGGAGAGCTGCGTATCTGCGTCTTCTGCGTGTCTTGCCGCTCTACACTCAGCCAAAAGCTTTTCCACCATATCTTGCAAGGAGAAACTCTGCCAGGAAAGAAAACATCCAAAATCTTGTTCTAAAGCTTGCACGGAGGTCTGCAAAGAGTTTGGCAAGAATGAAAGGTAGTTGTCCAAAACTCGTTCTTTTCCAATAGAATAACCATGGAAAAGACAGGAGAGTGGTAAAGTACTGTTTTCTCGAAGTCTGAAGGCTGCCCACACTGTGCCTGTGTGCAGCAGCTTGCATCTTCGCCTTTGGGAAGCTGCCGCTCGCCGATTCTCCCGGAGGCGAAGAAGCGGCTTCTTCGCACACAGAGCATTGTGGCGAGCGCAGGGAGCTCCTGAGAGCGGTTTGTGCCGAAAGAAGCCCGGGACCGGCACTTAGCTTCGGAGAGCTGCGTATCTGCGTCTTCTGCGTGTCTTGCCGCTCTACACTCAGCAAAAAGCTTTTCCAGCATATCTTGCAAGGAGAAACTCTTCCAGGAAAGAAAACATCCAAAATCTTGTTCTAAAGCTTGCACGGAGGTCTGCAAAGAGTTTGGCAAGAATGAAAGGTAGTTGTCCAAAACTCGTTCTTTTCCAATAGAATAACCATGGAAAAGGCAGGAGAGTGGTAAAGTACTGTTTTCTCTAAGTCTGAAGGCTGCCCACCCTGTGCCTGTGTGCTGCAGCTTGCATCTTCGCCTTTGGGAAGCTGCCGCTCGCCGATTCTCCCGGAGGCGAAGAAGCGGCTTCTTCGCACACAGAGCATTGTGGCGAGCGCAGGGAGCTCCTGAGAGCGGTTTGTGCCGAAAGAAGCCCGGGACCGGCACTTAGCTTCGGAGAGCTGCGTATCTGCGTCTTCTGCGTGTCTTGCCGCTCTACACTCAGCAAAAAGCTTTTCCAGCATATCTTGCAAGGAGAAACTCTGCCAGGAAAGAAAACATCCAAAATCTTGTTCTAAAGCTTGCACGGAGGTCTGCAAAGAGTTTGGCAAGAATGAAAGGTAGTTGTCCAAAACTCGTTCTTTTCCAATAGAATAACCATGGAAAAGGCAGGAGAGTGGTAAAATACTGTTTTCTCTAAGTCTGAAGGCTGCCCACCCTGTGCCTGTGTGCTGCAGCTTGCATCTTCGCCTTTGGGAAGCTGCCGCTCGCCGATTCTCCCGGAGGCGAAGAAGCGGCTTCTTCGCACACAGAGCATTGTGGCGAGCGCAGGGAGCTCCTGAGAGCGGTTTGTGCCGAAAGAAGCCCGGGACCGGCACTTAGCTTCGGAGAGCTGCGTATCTGCGTCTTCTGCGTGTTTTGCCGCTCTACACTCAGCAAAAAGCTTTTCCACCATATCTTGCAAGGAGAAACTCTGCCAGGAAAGAAAACATCCAAAATCTTGTTCTAAAGCTTGCACGGGGGTCTGCAAAGAGTTTGGCAAGAATGAAAGGTAGTTGTCCAAAACTCGTTCTTTTCCAATAGAATAACCATGGAAAAGGCAGGAAAGTGGTAAAGTACTGTTTTCTCTAAGTCTGAAGGCTGCCCACACTGTGCCTGTGTGCTGCAGCTTGCATCTTCGCCTTTTGGAAGCTGCCTCTCGCCGATTCTCCCGGAGGCGAAGAAGCGGCTTCTTCGCACACAGAGCATTGTGGCGAGCGCAGGGAGCTCCTGAGAGCGGTTTGTGCCGAAAGAAGCCCGGGACCGGCACTTAGCTTCGGAGAGCTGCGTATCTGCGTCTTCTGCGTGTCTTGCCGCTCTACACTCAGCCAAAAGCTTTTCCAGCATATCTTGCAAGGAGAAACTCTGCCAGGAAAGAAAACATCCAAAATCTTGTTCTAAAGCTTGCACGGAGGTCTGCAAAGAGTTTGGCAAGAATGAAAGGTAGTTGTCCAAAACTCGTTCTTTTCCAATAGAATAACCATGGAAAAGACAGGAGAGTGGTAAAGTACTGTTTTCTCTAAGTCTGAAGGCTGCCCACACTGTGCCTGTGTGCTGCAGCTTGCATCTTCGCCTTTGGGAAGCTGCCGCTCGCCGATTCTCCCGGAGGCGAAGAAGCGGCTTCTTCGCACACAGAGCATTGTGGCGAGCGCAGGGAGCTCCTGAGAGCGGTTTGTGCCGAAAGAAGCCCGGGACCGGCACTTAGCTTCGGAGAGCTGCGTATCTGCGTCTTCTGCGTGTCTTGCCGCTCTACACTCAGCAAAAAGCTTTTCCAGCATATCTTGCAAGGAGAAACTCTGCCAGGAAAGAAAACATCCAAAATCTTGTTCTAAAGCTTGCACGGGGGTCTGCAAAGAGTTTGGCAAGAATGAAAGGTAGTTGTCCAAAACTCGTTCTTTTCCAATAGAATAACCATGGAAAAGGCAGGAGAGTGGTCAAGTACTGTTTTCTCTAAGTCTGAAGGCTGCCCACACTGTGCCTGTGTGCTGCAGCTTGCATCTTCGCCTTTGGGAAGCTGCCGCTCGCCGATTCTCCCGCAGGCGAAGAAGCGGCTTCTTCGCACACAGAGCATTGTGGCGAGCGCAGGGAGCTCCTGAGAGCGGTTTGTGCCGAAAGAAGCCCGGGACCGGCACTTAGCTTCGGAGAGCTGCGTATCTGCGTCTTCTGCGTGTCTTGCCGCTCTACACTCAGCCAAAAGCTTTTCCACCATATCTTGCAAGGAGAAACTCTGCCAGGGAAGAAAACATCCAAAATCTTGTTCTAAAGCTTGCACGGAGGTCTGCAAAGAGTTTGGCAAGAATGAAAGGTAGTTGTCCAAAACTCGTTCTTTTCCAATAGAATAACCATGGAAAAGGCAGGAGAGTGGTAAAGTACTGTTTTCTCTAAGTCTGAAGGCTGCCCACCCTGTGCCTGTGTGCTGCAGCTTGCATCTTCGCCTTTGGGAAGCTGCCGCTCGCCGATTCTCCCGGAGGCGAAGAAGCGGCTTCTTCGCACACAGAGCATTGTGGCGAGCGCAGGGAGCTCCTGAGAGCGGTTTGTGCCGAAAGAAGCCCGGGACCGGCACTTAGCTTCGGAGAGCTGCCTATCTGCGTCTTCTGCGTGTCTTGCCGCTCTACACTCAGCCAAAAGCTTTTCCACCATATCTTGCAAGGAGAAACTCTGCCAGGAAAGAAAACATCCAAAATCTTGTTCTAAAGCTTGCACGGAGGTCTGCAAAGAGTTTGGCAAGAATGAAAGGTAGTTGTCCAAAACTCGTTCTTTTCCAATAGAATAACCATGGAAAAGGCAGGAGAGTGGTAAAATACTGTTTTCTCTAAGTCTGAAGGCTGCCCACACTGTGCCTGTGTGCTGCAGCTTGCATCTTCGCCTTTGGGAAGCTGCCGCTCGCCGATTCTCCCGGAGGCGAAGAAGCGGCTTCTTCGCACACAGAGCATTGTGGCGAGCGCAGGGAGCTCCTGAGAGCGGTTTGTGCCGAAAGAAGCCCGGGACCGGCACTTAGCTTCGGAGAGCTGCGTATCTGCGTCTTCTGCGTGTCTTGCCGCTCTACACTCAGCAAAAAGCTTTTCCACCATATCTTGCAAGGAGAAACTCTGCCAGGAAAGAAAACATCCAAAATCTTGTTCTAAAGCTTGCACGGAGGTCTGCAAAGAGTTTGGCAAGAATGAAAGGTAGTTGTCCAAAACTCGTTCTTTTCCAATAGAATAACCATGGAAAAGGCAGGAGAGTGGTAAAGTACTGTTTTCTCTAAGTCTGAAGGCTGCCCACACTGTGCCTGTGTGCTGCAGCTTGCATCTTCGCCTTTGGGAAGCTGCTGCTCGCCGATTCTCCCGGAGGCGAAGAAGCGGCTTCTTCGCACACAGAGCATTGTGGCGAGCGCAGGGAGCTCCTGAGAGCGGTTTGTGCCGAAAGAAGCCCGGGACCGGCACTTAGCTTCGGAGAGCTGCCTATCTGCGTCTTCTGCGTGTCTTGCCGCTCTACACTCAGCAAAAAGCTTTTCCAGCATATCTTGCAAGGAGAAACTCTGCCAGGAAAGAAAACATCCAAAATCTTGTTCTAAAGCTTGCACGCAGGTCTGCAAAGAGTTTGGCAAGAATGAAAGGTAGTTGTCCAAAACTCGTTCTTTTCCAATAGAATAACCATGGAAAAGGCAGGAGAGTGGTCAAGTACTGTTTTCTCTAAGTCTGAATGCTGCCCACCCTGTGCCTGTGTGCTGCAGCTTGCATCTTCGCCTTTGGGAAGCTGCCGCTCGCCGATTCTCCCGGAGGCGAAGAAGCGGCTTCTTCGCACACAGAGCATTGTGGCGAGCGCAGGGAGCTCCTGAGAGCGGTTTGTGCCGAAAGAAGCCCGGGACCGGCACTTAGCTTCGGAGAGCTGCGTATCTGCGTCTTCTGCGTGTCTTGCCGCTCTACACTCAGCAAAACGCTTTTCCAGCATATCTTGCAAGGAGAAACTCTGCCAGGAAAGAAAACATCCAAAATCTTGTTCTAAAGCTTGCACGGAGGTCTGCAAAGAGTTTGGCAAGAATGAAAGGTAGTTGTCCAAAACTCGTTCTTTTCCAATAGAATAACCATGGAAAAGGCAGGAGAGTGGTAAAGTACTGTTTTCTCTAAGTCTGAAGGCTGCCCACCCTGTGCCTGTGTGCTGCAGCTTGCATCTTCGCCTTTGGGAAGCTGCCGCTCGCCGATTCTCCCGGAGGCGAAGAAGCGGCTTCTTCGCACACAGAGCATTGTGGCGAGCTCAGGGAGCTCCTGAGAGCGGTTTGTGCCGAAAGAAGCCCGGGACCGGCACTTAGCTTCGGAGAGCTGCCTATCTGCGTCTTCTGCGTGTCTTGCCGCTCTACACTCAGCCAAAAGCTTTTCCACCATATCTTGCAAGGAGAAACTCTGCCAGGAAAGAAAACATCCAAAATCTTGTTCTAAAGCTTGCACGGGGGTCTGCAAAGAGTTTGGCAAGAATGAAAGGTAGTTGTCCAAAACTCGTTCTTTTCCAATAGAATAACCATGGAAAAGGCAGGAGAGTGGTAAAGTACTGTTTTCTCTAAGTCTGAAGGCTGCCCACCCTGTGCCTGTGTGCTGCAGCTTGCATCTTCGCCTTTGGGAAGCTGCCGCTCGCCGATTCTCCCGCAGGCGAAGAAGCGGCTTCTTCGCACACAGAGCATTGTGGCGAGCGCAGGGAGCTCCTGAGAGCGGTTTGTGCCGAAAGAAGCCCGGGACCGGCACTTAGCTTCGGAGAGCTGCGTATCTGCGTCTTCTGCGTGTCTTGCCGCTCTACACTCAGCCAAAAGCTTTTCCAGCATATCTTGCAAGGAAAAACTCTGCCAGGAAAGAAAACATCCAAAATCTTGTTCTAAAGCTTGCACGGAGGTCTGCAAAGAGTTTGGCAAGAATGAAAGGTAGTTGTCCAAAACTCGTTCTTTTCCAATAGAATAACCATGGAAAAGACAGGAGAGTGGTAAAGTACTGTTTTCTCTAAGTCTGAAGGCTGCCCACACTGTGCCTGTGTGCTGCAGCTTGCATCTTCGCCTTTGGGAAGCTGCCGCTCGCCGATTCTCCCGGAGGCGAAGAAGCGGCTTCTTCGCACACAGAGCATTGTGGCGAGCGCAGGGAGCTCCTGAGAGCGGTTTGTGCCGAAAGAAGCCCGGGACCGGCACTTAGCTTCGGAGAGCTGCGTATCTGCGTCTTCTGCGTGTCTTGCCGCTCTACACTCAGCAAAAAGCTTTTCCACCATATCTTGCAAGGAGAAACTCTGCCAGGAAAGAAAACATCCAAAATCTTGTTCTAAAGCTTGCACGGGGGTCTGCAAAGAGTTTGGCAAGAATGAAAGGTAGTTGTCCAAAACTCGTTCTTTTCCAATAGAATAACCATGGAAAAGGCAGGAGAGTGGTCAAGTACTGTTTTCTCTAAGTCTGAAGGCTGCCCACACTGTGCCTGTGTGCTGCAGCTTGCATCTTCGCCTTTGGGAAGCTGCCGCTCGCCGATTCTCCCGGAGGCGAAGAAGCGGCTTCTTCGCACACAGAGCATTGTGGCGAGCGCAGGGAGCTCCTGAGAGCGGTTTGTGCCGAAAGAAGCCCGGGACCGGCACTTAGCTTCGGAGAGCTGCGTATCTGCGTCTTCTGCGTGTCTTGCCGCTCTACACTCAGCCAAAAGCTTTTCCACCATATCTTGCAAGGAGAAACTCTGCCAGGAAAGAAAACATCCAAAATCTTGTTCTAAAGCTTGCACGGAGGTCTGCAAAGAGTTTGGCAAGAATGAAAGGTAGTTGTCCAAAACTCGTTCTTTTCCAATAGAATAACCATGGAAAAGGCAGGAGAGTGGTAAAGTACTGTTTTCTCTAAGTCTGAAGGCTGCCCACACTGTGCCTGTGTGCTGCAGCTTGCATCTTCGCCTTTGGGAAGCTGCCGCTCGCCGATTCTCCCGGAGGCGAAGAAGCGGCTTCTTCGCACACAGAGCATTGTGGCGAGCGCAGGGAGCTCCTGAGAGCGGTTTGTGCCGAAAGAAGCCCGGGACCGGCACTTAGCTTCGGAGAGCTGCGTATCTGCGTCTTCTGCGTGTCTTGCCGCTCTACACTCAGCAAAAAGCTTTTCCAGCATATCTTGCAAGGAGAAATTCTGCCAGGAAAGAAAACATCCAAAATCTTGTTCTAAAGCTTGCACGGAGGTCTGCAAAGAGTTTGGCAAGAATGAAAGGTAGTTGTCCAAAACTCGTTCTTTTCCAATAGAATAACCATGGAAAAGGCAGGAGAGTGGTAAAGTACTGTTTTCTCTAAGTCTGAAGGCTGCCCACACTGTGCCTGTGTGCAGCAGCTTGCATCTTCGCCTTTTGGAAGCTGCCTCTCGCCGATTCTCCCGGAGGCGAAGAAGCGGCTTCTTCGCACACAGAGCATTGTGGCGAGCGCAGGGAGCTCCTGAGAGCGGTTTGTGCCGAAAGAAGCCCGGGACCGGCACTTAGCTTCGGAGAGCTGCGTATCTGCGTCTTCTGCGTGTCTTGCCGCTCTACACTCAGCCAAAAGCTTTTCCAGCATATCTTGCAAGGAGAAACTCTGCCAGGAAAGAAAACATCCAAAATCTTGTTCTAAAGCTTGCACGGAGGTCTGCAAAGAGTTTGGCAAGAATGAAAGGTAGTTGTCCAAAACTCGTTCTTTTCCAATAGAATAACCATGGAAAAGGCAGGAGAGTGGTAAAGTACTGTTTTCTCTAAGTCTGAAGGCTGCCCACACTGTGCCTGTGTGCTGCAGCTTGCATCTTCGCCTTTGGGAAGCTGCTGCTCGCCGATTCTCCCGGAGGCGAAGAAGCGGCTTCTTCGCACACAGAGCATTGTGGCGAGCGCAGGGAGCTCCTGAGAGCGGTTTGTGCCGAAAGAAGCCCGGGACCGGCACTTAGCTTCGGAGAGCTGCGTATCTGCGTCTTCTGCGTGTCTTGCCGCTCTACACTCAGCAAAAAGCTCTTCCAGCATATCTTGCAAGGAGAAACTCTGCCAGGAAAGAAAACATCCAAAATCTTGTTCTAAAGCTTGCACGGGGGTCTGCAAAGAGTTTGGCAAGAATGAAAGGTAGTTGTCCAAAACTCGTTCTCTTCCAATAGAATAACCATGGAAAAGGCAGGAGAGTGGTAAAGTACTGTTTTCTCTGAGTCTGAATGCTGCCCACACTGTGCCTGTGTGCTGCAGCTTGCATCTTCGCCTTTGGGAAGCTGCCGCTCGCCGATTCTCCCGGAGGCGAAGAAGCGGCTTCTTCGCACACAGAGCATTGTGGCGAGCGCAGGGAGCTCCTGAGAGCGGTTTGTGCCGAAAGAAGCCCGGGACCGGCACTTAGCTTCGGAGAGCTGCGTATCTGCGTCTTCTGCGTGTCTTGCCGCTCTACACTCAGCAAAAAGCTTTTCCACCATATCTTGCAAGGAGAAACTCTGCCAGGAAAGAAAACATCCAAAATCTTGTTCTAAAGCTTGCACGCAGGTCTGCAAAGAGTTTGGCAAGAATGAAAGGTAGTTGTCCAAAACTCGTTCTTTTCCAATAGAATAACCATGGAAAAGGCAGGAAAGTGGTAAAGTACTGTTTTCTCTAAGTCTGAAGGCTGCCCACACTGTGCCTGTGTGCTGCAGCTTGCATCTTCGCCTTTTGGAAGCTGCCTCTCGCCGATTCTCCCGGAGGCAAAGAAGCGGCTTCTTCGCACACAGAGCATTGTGGCGAGCGCAGGGAGCTCCTGAGAGCGGTTTGTGCCGAAAGAAGCCCGGGACCGGCACTTAGCTTCGGAGAGCTGCGTATCTGCGTCTTCTGCGTGTCTTGCCGCTCTACACTCAGCCAAAAGCTTTTCCAGCATATCTTGCAAGGAAAAACTCTGCCAGGAAAGAAAACATCCAAAATCTTGTTCTAAAGCTTGCACGGAGGTCTGCAAAGAGTTTGGCAAGAATGAAAGGTAGTTGTCCAAAACTCGTTCTTTTCCAATAGAATAACCATGGAAAAGACAGGAGAGTGGTAAAGTACTGTTTTCTCTAAGTCTGAAGGCTGCCCACACTGTGCCTGTGTGCTGCAGCTTGCATCTTCGCCTTTGGGAAGCTGCCGCTCCCCGATTCTCCCGCAGGCGAAGAAGCGGCTTCTTCGCACACAGAGCATTGTGGCGAGCGCAGGGAGCTCCTGAGAGCGGTTTGTGCCGAAAGAAGCCCGGGACCGGCACTTAGCTTCGGAGAGCTGCGTATCTGCGTCTTCTGCGTGTCTTGCCGCTCTACACTCAGCCAAAAGCTTTTCCACCATATCTTGCAAGGAGAAACTCTGCCAGGAAAGAAAACATCCAAAATCTTGTTCTAAAGCTTGCACGGAGGTCTGCAAAGAGTTTGGCAAGAATGAAAGGTAGTTGTCCAAAACTCGTTCTTTTCCAATAGAATAACCATGGAAAAGGCAGGAGAGTGGTAAAGTACTGTTTTCTCTAAGTCTGAAGGCTGCCCACACTGTGCCTGTGTGCTGCAGCTTGCATCTTCGCCTTTGGGAAGCTGCCGCTCGCCGATTCTCCCGGAGGCGAAGAAGCGGCTTCTTCGCACACAGAGCATTGTGGCGAGCGCAGGGAGCTCCTGAGAGCGGTTTGTGCCGAAAGAAGCCCGGGACCGGCACTTAGCTTCGGAGAGCTGCCTATCTGCGTCTTCTGCGTGTCTTGCCGCTCTACACTCAGCAAAAAGCTTTTCCACCATATCTTGCAAGGAGAAACTCTGCCAGGAAAGAAAACATCCAAAATCTTGTTCTAAAGCTTGCACGGAGGTCTGCAAAGAGTTTGGCAAGAATGAAAGGTAGTTGTCCAAAACTCGTTCTTTTCCAATAGAATAACCATGGAAAAGGCAGGAGAGTGGTAAAATACTGTTTTCTCTAAGTCTGAAGGCTGCCCACCCTGTGCCTGTGTGCTGCAGCTTGCATCTTCGCCTTTGGGAAGCTGCCGCTCGCCGATTCTCCCGGAGGCGAAGAAGCGGCTTCTTCGCACACAGAGCATTGTGGCGAGCGCAGGGAGCTCCTGAGAGCGGTTTGTGCCGAAAGAAGCCCGGGACCGGCACTTAGCTTCGGAGAGCTGCGTATCTGCGTCTTCTGCGTGTTTTGCCGCTCTACACTCAGCAAAAAGCTTTTCCACCATATCTTGCAAGGAGAAACTCTGCCAGGAAAGAAAACATCCAAAATCTTGTTCTAAAGCTTGCACGGAGGTCTGCAAAGAGTTTGGCAAGAATGAAAGGTAGTTGTCCAAAACTCGTTCTTTTCCAATAGAATAACCATGGAAAAGGCAGGAGAGTGGTAAAGTACTGTTTTCTCTAAGTCTGAAGGCTGCCCACACTGTGCCTGTGTGCTGCAGCTTGCATCTTCGCCTTTGGGAAGCTGCCGCTCGCCGATTCTCCCGCAGGCGAAGAAGCGGCTTCTTCGCACACAGAGCATTGTGGCGAGCGCAGGGAGCTCCTGAGAGCGGTTTGTGCCGAAAGAAGCCCGGGACCGGCACTTAGCTTCGGAGAGCTGCGTATCTGCGTCTTCTGCGTGTCTTGCCGCTCTACACTCAGCCAAAAGCTTTTCCACCATATCTTGCAAGGAGAAACTCTGCCAGGAAAGAAAACATCCAAAATCTTGTTCTAAAGCTTGCACGGGGGTCTGCAAAGAGTTTGGCAAGAATGAAAGGTAGTTGTCCAAAACTCGTTCTTTTCCAATAGAATAACCATGGAAAAGGCAGGAGAGTGGTAAAGTACTGTTTTCTCTAAGTCTGAAGGCTGCCCACACTGTGCCTGTGTGCAGCAGCTTGCATCTTCGCCTTTGGGAAGCTGCCGCTCGCCGATTCTCCCGCAGGCGAAGAAGCGGCTTCTTCGCACACAGAGCATTGTGGCGAGCGCAGGGAGCTCCTGAGAGCGGTTTGTGCCGAAAGAAGCCCGGGACCGGCACTTAGCTTCGGAGAGCTGCGTATCTGCGTCTTCTGCGTGTCTTGCCGCTCTACACTCAGCCAAAAGCTTTTCCACCATATCTTGCAAGGAGAAACTCTGCCAGGAAAGAAAACATCCAAAATCTTGTTCTAAAGCTTGCACGGAGGTCTGCAAAGAGTTTGGCAAGAATGAAAGGTAGTTGTCCAAAACTCGTTCTTTTCCAATAGAATAACCATGGAAAAGGCAGGAGAGTGGTAAAGTACTGTTTTCTCTAAGTCTGAAGGCTGCCCACACTGTGCCTGTGTGCTGCAGCTTGCATCTTCGCCTTTGGGAAGCTGCCGCTCGCCGATTCTCCCGGAGGCGAAGAAGCGGCTTCTTCGCACACAGAGCATTGTGGCGAGCGCAGGGAGCTCCTGAGAGCGGTTTGTGCCGAAAGAAGCCCGGGACCGGCACTTAGCTTCGGAGAGCTGCGTATCTGCGTCTTCTGCGTGTCTTGCCGCTCTACACTCAGCAAAAAGCTTTTCCAGCATATCTTGCAAGGAGAAACTCTGCCAGGAAAGAAAACATCCAAAATCTTGTTCTAAAGCTTGCACGGAGGTCTGCAAAGAGTTTGGCAAGAATGAAAGGTAGTTGTCCAAAACTCGTTCTTTTCCAATAGAATAACCATGGAAAAGGCAGGAGAGTGGTAAAGTACTGTTTTCTCGAAGTCTGAAGGCTGCCCACACTGTGCCTGTGTGCTGCAGCTTGCATCTTCGCCTTTGGGAAGCTGCTGCTCGCCGATTCTCCCGGAGGCGAAGAAGCGGCTTCTTCGCACACAGAGCATTGTGGCGAGCGCAGGGAGCTCCTGAGAGCGGTTTGTGCCGAAAGAAGCCCGGGACCGGCACTTAGCTTCGGAGAGCTGCGTATCTGCGTCTTCTGCGTGTCTTGCCGCTCTACACTCAGCAAAAAGCTTTTCCACCATATCTTGCAAGGAGAAACTCTGCCAGGAAAGAAAACATCCAAAATCTTGTTCTAAAGCTTGCACGGAGGTCTGCAAAGAGTTTGGCAAGAATGAAAGGTAGTTGTCCAAAACTCGTTCTTTTCCAATAGAATAACCATGGAAAAGGCAGGAGAGTGGTAAAGTACTGTTTTCTCTAAGTCTGAAGGCTGCCCACACTGTGCCTGTGTGCTGCAGCTTGCATCTTCGCCTTTGGGAAGCTGCTGCTCGCCGATTCTCCCGGAGGCGAAGAAGCGGCTTCTTCGCACACAGAGCATTGTGGCGAGCGCAGGGAGCTCCTGAGAGCGGTTTGTGCCGAAAGAAGCCCGGGACCGGCACTTAGCTTCGGAGAGCTGCGTATCTGCGTCTTCTGCGTGTCTTGCCGCTCTACACTCAGCAAAAAGCTTTTCCAGCATATCTTGCAAGGAGAAACTCTGCCAGGAAAGAAAACATCCAAAATCTTGTTCTAAAGCTTGCACGCAGGTCTGCAAAGAGTTTGGCAAGAATGAAAGGTAGTTGTCCAAAACTCGTTCTTTTCCAATAGAATAACCATGGAAAAGGCAGGAGAGTGGTCAAGTACTGTTTTCTCTAAGTCTGAATGCTGCCCACCCTGTGCCTGTGTGCTGCAGCTTGCATCTTCGCCTTTGGGAAGCTGCCGCTCGCCGATTCTCCCGGAGGCGAAGAAGCGGCTTCTTCGCACACAGAGCATTGTGGCGAGCGCAGGGAGCTCCTGAGAGCGGTTTGTGCCGAAAGAAGCCCGGGACCGGCACTTAGCTTCGGAGAGCTGCCTATCTGCGTCTTCTGCGTGTCTTGCCGCTCTACACTCAGCAAAACGCTTTTCCACCATATCTTGCAAGGAGAAACTCTGCCAGGAAAGAAAACATCCAAAATCTTGTTCTAAAGCTTGCACGGAGGTCTGCAAAGAGTTTGGCAAGAATGAAAGGTAGTTGTCCAAAACTCGTTCTTTTCCAATAGAATAACCATGGAAAAGGCAGGAGAGTGGTCAAGTACTGTTTTCTCTAAGTCTGAAGGCTGCCCACACTGTGCCTGTGTGCTGCAGCTTGCATCTTCGCCTTTGGGAAGCTGCCGCTCGCCGATTCTCCCGGAGGCGAAGAAGCGGCTTCTTCGCACACAGAGCATTGTGGCGAGCTCAGGGAGCTCCTGAGAGCGGTTTGTGCCGAAAGAAGCCCGGGACCGGCACTTAGCTTCGGAGAGCTGCCTATCTGCGTCTTCTGCGTGTCTTGCCGCTCTACACTCAGCCAAAAGCTTTTCCACCATATCTTGCAAGGAGAAACTCTGCCAGGAAAGAAAACATCCAAAATCTTGTTCTAAAGCTTGCACGGAGGTCTGCAAAGAGTTTGGCAAGAATGAAAGGTAGTTGTCCAAAACTCGTTCTCTTCCAATAGAATAACCATGGAAAAGGCAGGAGAGTGGTAAAGTACTGTTTTCTCTAAGTCTGAAGGCTGCCCACCCTGTGCCTGTGTGCTGCAGCTTGCATCTTCGCCTTTGGGAAGCTGCCGCTCGCCGATTCTCCCGCAGGCGAAGAAGCGGCTTCTTCGCACACAGAGCATTGTGGCGAGCGCAGGGAGCTCCTGAGAGCGGTTTGTGCCGAAAGAAGCCCGGGACCGGCACTTAGCTTCGGAGAGCTGCGTATCTGCGTCTTCTGCGTGTCTTGCCGCTCTACACTCAGCCAAAAGCTTTTCCAGCATATCTTGCAAGGAAAAACTCTGCCAGGAAAGAAAACATCCAAAATCTTGTTCTAAAGCTTGCACGGAGGTCTGCAAAGAGTTTGGCAAGAATGAAAGGTAGTTGTCCAAAACTCGTTCTTTTCCAATAGAATAACCATGGAAAAGGCAGGAGAGTGGTAAAGTACTGTTTTCTCTAAGTCTGAAGGCTGCCCACACTGTGCCTGTGTGCTGCAGCTTGCATCTTCGCCTTTGGGAAGCTGCCGCTCGCCGATTCTCCCGGAGGCGAAGAAGCGGCTTCTTCGCACACAGAGCATTGTGGCGAGCGCAGGGAGCTCCTGAGAGCGGTTTGTGCCGAAAGAAGCCCGGGACCGGCACTTAGCTTCGGAGAGCTGCCTATCTGCGTCTTCTGCGTGTCTTGCCGCTCTACACTCAGCAAAAAGCTTTTCCACCATATCTTGCAAGGAGAAACTCTGCCAGGAAAGAAAACATCCAAAATCTTGTTCTAAAGCTTGCACGGGGGTCTGCAAAGAGTTTGGCAAGAATGAAAGGTAGTTGTCCAAAACTCGTTCTTTTCCAATAGAATAACCATGGAAAAGGCAGGAGAGTGGTCAAGTACTGTTTTCTCTAAGTCTGAAGGCTGCCCACACTGTGCCTGTGTGCAGCAGCTTGCATCTTCGCCTTTGGGAAGCTGCCGCTCGCCGATTCTCCCGGAGGCGAAGAAGCGGCTTCTTCGCACACAGAGCATTGTGGCGAGCGCAGGGAGCTCCTGAGAGCGGTTTGTGCCGAAAGAAGCCCGGGACCGGCACTTAGCTTCGGAGAGCTGCGTATCTGCGTCTTCTGCGTGTCTTGCCGCTCTACACTCAGCAAAAAGCTTTTCCACCATATCTTGCAAGGAGAAACTCTGCCAGGAAAGAAAACATCCAAAATCTTGTTCTAAAGCTTGCACGGAGGTCTGCAAAGAGTTTGGCAAGAATGAAAGGTAGTTGTCCAAAACTCGTTCTTTTCCAATAGAATAACCATGGAAAAGGCAGGAGAGTGGTAAAGTACTGTTTTCTCTAAGTCTGAAGGCTGCCCACACTGTGCCTGTGTGCTGCAGCTTGCATCTTCGCCTTTGGGAAGCTGCCGCTCGCCGATTCTCCCGGAGGCGAAGAAGCGGCTTCTTCGCACACAGAGCATTGTGGCGAGCGCAGGGAGCTCCTGAGAGCGGTTTGTGCCGAAAGAAGCCCGGGACCGGCACTTAGCTTCGGAGAGCTGCGTATCTGCGTCTTCTGCGTGTCTTGCCGCTCTACACTCAGCAAAAAGCTTTTCCAGCATATCTTGCAAGGAGAAATTCTGCCAGGAAAGAAAACATCCAAAATCTTGTTCTAAAGCTTGCACGGAGGTCTGCAAAGAGTTTGGCAAGAATGAAAGGTAGTTGTCCAAAACTCGTTCTTTTCCAATAGAATAACCATGGAAAAGGCAGGAGAGTGGTAAAGTACTGTTTTCTCTAAGTCTGAAGGCTGCCCACACTGTGCCTGTGTGCTGCAGCTTGCATCTTCGCCTTTGGGAAGCTGCTGCTCGCCGATTCTCCCGGAGGCGAAGAAGCGGCTTCTTCGCACACAGAGCATTGTGGCGAGCGCAGGGAGCTCCTGAGAGCGGTTTGTGCCGAAAGAAGCCCGGGACCGGCACTTAGCTTCGGAGAGCTGCGTATCTGCGTCTTCTGCGTGTCTTGCCGCTCTACACTCAGCAAAAAGCTTTTCCAGCATATCTTGCAAGGAGAAACTCTGCCAGGAAAGAAAACATCCAAAATCTTGTTCTAAAGCTTGCACGGAGGTCTGCAAAGAGTTTGGCAAGAATGAAAGGTAGTTGTCCAAAACTCGTTCTTTTCCAATAGAATAACCATGGAAAAGGCAGGAGAGTGGTCAAGTACTGTTTTCTCTAAGTCTGAAGGCTGCCCACACTGTGCCTGTGTGCTGCAGCTTGCATCTTCGCCTTTGGGAAGCTGCTGCTCGCCGATTCTCCCGGAGGCGAAGAAGTGGCTTCTTCGCACACAGAGCATTGTGGCGAGCGCAGGGAGCTCCTGAGAGCGGTTTGTGCCGAAAGAAGCCCGGGACCGGCACTTAGCTTCGGAGAGCTGCGTATCTGCGTCTTCTGCGTGTCTTGCCGCTCTACACTCAGCAAAAAGCTTTTCCAGCATATCTTGCAAGGAGAAACTCTGCCAGGAAAGAAAACATCCAAAATCTTGTTCTAAAGCTTGCACGGGGGTCTGCAAAGAGTTTGGCAAGAATGAAAGGTAGTTGTCCAAAACTCGTTCTCTTCCAATAGAATAACCATGGAAAAGGCAGGAGAGTGGTAAAGTACTGTTTTCTCTAAGTCTGAAGGCTGCCCACCATGTGCCTGTGTGCTGCAGCTTGCATCTTCGCCTTTGGGAAGCTGCCGCTCGCCGATTCTCCCGCAGGCGAAGAAGCGGCTTCTTCGCACACAGAGCATTGTGGCGAGCGCAGGGAGCTCCTGAGAGCGGTTTGTGCCGAAAGAAGCCCGGGACCGGCACTTAGCTTCGGAGAGCTGCGTATCTGCGTCTTCTGCGTGTCTTGCCGCTCTACACTCAGCAAAAAGCTTTTCCACCATATCTTGCAAGGAGAAACTCTGCCAGGAAAGAAAACATCCAAAATCTTGTTCTAAAGCTTGCACGGAGGTCTGCAAAGAGTTTGGCAAGAATGAAAGGTAGTTGTCCAAAACTCGTTCTTTTCCAATAGAATAACCATGGGAAAGGCAGGAGAGTGGTAAAGTACTGTTTTCTCTAAGTCTGAAGGCTGCCCACCCTGTGCCTGTGTGCTGCAGCTTGCATCTTCGCCTTTGGGAAGCTGCCGCTCGCCGATTCTCCCGCAGGCGAAGAAGCGGCTTCTTCGCACACAGAGCATTGTGGCGAGCGCAGGGAGCTCCTGAGAGCGGTTTGTGCCGAAAGAAGCCCGGGACCGGCACTTAGCTTCGGAGAGCTGCGTATCTGCGTCTTCTGCGTGTCTTGCCGCTCTACACTCAGCCAAAAGCTTTTCCACCATATCTTGCAAGGAGAAACTCTGCCAGGAAAGAAAACATCCAAAATCTTGTTCTAAAGCTTGCACGGAGGTCTGCAAAGAGTTTGGCAAGAATGAAAGGTAGTTGTCCAAAACTCGTTCTTTTCCAATAGAATAACCATGGAAAAGGCAGGAGAGTGGTAAAGTACTGTTTTCTCTAAGTCTGAAGGCTGCCCACACTGTGCCTGTGTGCTGCAGCTTGCATCTTCGCCTTTGGGAAGCTGCCGCTCGCCGATTCTCCCGGAGGCGAAGAAGCGGCTTCTTCGCACACAGAGCATTGTGGCGAGCGCAGGGAGCTCCTGAGAGCGGTTTGTGCCGAAAGAAGCCCGGGACCGGCACTTAGCTTCGGAGAGCTGCGTATCTGCGTCTTCTGCGTGTCTTGCCGCTCTACACTCAGCAAAAAGCTTTTCCAGCATATCTTGCAAGGAGAAATTCTGCCAGGAAAGAAAACATCCAAAATCTTGTTCTAAAGCTTGCACGGAGGTCTGCAAAGAGTTTGGCAAGAATGAAAGGTAGTTGTCCAAAACTCGTTCTTTTCCAATAGAATAACCATGGAAAAGGCAGGAGAGTGGTAAAGTACTGTTTTCTCTAAGTCTGAAGGCTGCCCACACTGTGCCTGTGTGCTGCAGCTTGCATCTTCGCCTTTGGGAAGCTGCTGCTCGCCGATTCTCCCGGAGGCGAAGAAGCGGCTTCTTCGCACACAGAGCATTGTGGCGAGCGCAGGGAGCTCCTGAGAGCGGTTTGTGCCGAAAGAAGCCCGGGACCGGCACTTAGCTTCGGAGAGCTGCGTATCTGCGTCTTCTGCGTGTCTTGCCGCTCTACACTCAGCAAAAAGCTTTTCCAGCATATCTTGCAAGGAGAAACTCTGCCAGGAAAGAAAACATCCAAAATCTTGTTCTAAAGCTTGCACGGAGGTCTGCAAAGAGTTTGGCAAGAATGAAAGGTAGTTGTCCAAAACTCGTTCTTTTCCAATAGAATAACCATGGAAAAGGCAGGAGAGTGGTCAAGTACTGTTTTCTCTAAGTCTGAAGGCTGCCCACACTGTGCCTGTGTGCTGCAGCTTGCATCTTCGCCTTTGGGAAGCTGCTGCTCGCCGATTCTCCCGGAGGCGAAGAAGTGGCTTCTTCGCACACAGAGCATTGTGGCGAGCGCAGGGAGCTCCTGAGAGCGGTTTGTGCCGAAAGAAGCCCGGGACCGGCACTTAGCTTCGGAGAGCTGCGTATCTGCGTCTTCTGCGTGTCTTGCCGCTCTACACTCAGCAAAAAGCTTTTCCAGCATATCTTGCAAGGAGAAACTCTGCCAGGAAAGAAAACATCCAAAATCTTGTTCTAAAGCTTGCACGGGGGTCTGCAAAGAGTTTGGCAAGAATGAAAGGTAGTTGTCCAAAACTCGTTCTCTTCCAATAGAATAACCATGGAAAAGGCAGGAGAGTGGTAAAGTACTGTTTTCTCTAAGTCTGAAGGCTGCCCACCATGTGCCTGTGTGCTGCAGCTTGCATCTTCGCCTTTGGGAAGCTGCCGCTCGCCGATTCTCCCGCAGGCGAAGAAGCGGCTTCTTCGCACACAGAGCATTGTGGCGAGCGCAGGGAGCTCCTGAGAGCGGTTTGTGCCGAAAGAAGCCCGGGACCGGCACTTAGCTTCGGAGAGCTGCGTATCTGCGTCTTCTGCGTGTCTTGCCGCTCTACACTCAGCAAAAAGCTTTTCCACCATATCTTGCAAGGAGAAACTCTGCCAGGAAAGAAAACATCCAAAATCTTGTTCTAAAGCTTGCACGGAGGTCTGCAAAGAGTTTGGCAAGAATGAAAGGTAGTTGTCCAAAACTCGTTCTTTTCCAATAGAATAACCATGGGAAAGGCAGGAGAGTGGTAAAGTACTGTTTTCTCTAAGTCTGAAGGCTGCCCACCCTGTGCCTGTGTGCTGCAGCTTGCATCTTCGCCTTTGGGAAGCTGCCGCTCGCCGATTCTCCCGCAGGCGAAGAAGCGGCTTCTTCGCACACAGAGCATTGTGGCGAGCGCAGGGAGCTCCTGAGAGCGGTTTGTGCCGAAAGAAGCCCGGGACCGGCACTTAGCTTCGGAGAGCTGCGTATCTGCGTCTTCTGCGTGTCTTGCCGCTCTACACTCAGCCAAAAGCTTTTCCACCATATCTTGCAAGGAGAAACTCTGCCAGGAAAGAAAACATCCAAAATCTTGTTCTAAAGCTTGCACGGGGGTCTGCAAAGAGTTTGGCAAGAATGAAAGGTAGTTGTCCAAAACTCGTTCTTTTCCAATAGAATAACCATGGAAAAGGCAGGAGAGTGGTCAAGTACTGTTTTCTCTAAGTCTGAAGGCTGCCCACACTGTGCCTGTGTGCTGCAGCTTGCATCTTCGCCTTTGGGAAGCTGCCGCTCGCCGATTCTCCCGGAGGCGAAGAAGCGGCTTCTTCGCACACAGAGCATTGTGGCGAGCGCAGGGAGCTCCTGAGAGCGGTTTGTGCCGAAAGAAGCCCGGGACCGGCACTTAGCTTCGGAGAGCTGCGTATCTGCGTCTTCTGCGTGTCTTGCCGCTCTACACTCAGCAAAAAGCTTTTCCAGCATATCTTGCAAGGAGAAACTCTGCCAGGAAAGAAAACATCCAAAATCTTGTTCTAAAGCTTGCACGGGGGTCTGCAAAGAGTTTGGCAAGAATGAAAGGTAGTTGTCCAAAACTCGTTCTTTTCCAATAGAATAACCATGGAAAAGGCAGGAGAGTGGTAAAGTACTGTTTTCTCTAAGTCTGAAGGCTGCCCACACTGTGCCTGTGTGCTGCAGCTTGCATCTTCGCCTTTGGGAAGCTGCTGCTCGCCGATTCTCCCGCAGGCGAAGAAGCGGCTTCTTCGCACACAGAGCATTGTGGCGAGCGCAGGGAGCTCCTGAGAGCGGTTTGTGCCGAAAGAAGCCCGGGACCGGCACTTAGCTTCGGAGAGCTGCGTATCTGCGTCTTCTGCGTGTCTTGCCGCTCTACACTCAGCAAAAAGCTTTTCCAGCATATCTTGCAAGGAGAAACTCTGCCAGGAAAGAAAACATCCAAAATCTTGTTCTAAAGCTTGCACGGAGGTCTGCAAAGAGTTTGGCAAGAATGAAAGGTAGTTGTCCAAAACTCGTTCTTTTCCAATAGAATAACCATGGAAAAGGCAGGAGAGTGGTAAAGTACTGTTTTCTCTAAGTCTGAAGGCTGCCCACACTGTGCCTGTGTGCTGCAGCTTGCATCTTCGCCTTTGGGAAGCTGCTGCTCGCCGATTCTCCCGGAGGCGAAGAAGCGGCTTCTTCGCACACAGAGCATTGTGGCGAGCGCAGGGAGCTCCTGAGAGCGGTTTGTGCCGAAAGAAGCCCGGGACCGGCACTTAGCTTCGGAGAGCTGCGTATCTGCGTCTTCTGCGTGTCTTGCCGCTCTACACTCAGCAAAAAGCTTTTCCAGCATATCTTGCAAGGAGAAACTCTGCCAGGAAAGAAAACATCCAAAATCTTGTTCTAAAGCTTGCACGGGGGTCTGCAAAGAGTTTGGCAAGAATGAAAGGTAGTTGTCCAAAACTCGTTCTCTTCCAATAGAATAACCATGGAAAAGGCAGGAGAGTGGTAAAGTACTGTTTTCTCTAAGTCTGAAGGCTGCCCACCCTGTGCCTGTGTGCTGCAGCTTGCATCTTCGCCTTTGGGAAGCTGCCGCTCGCCGATTCTCCCGCAGGCGAAGAAGCGGCTTCTTCGCACACAGAGCATTGTGGCGAGCGCAGGGAGCTCCTGAGAGCGGTTTGTGCCGAAAGAAGCCCGGGACCGGCACTTAGCTTCGGAGAGCTGCGTATCTGCGTCTTCTGCGTGTCTTGCCGCTCTACACTCAGCAAAACGCTTTTCCAGCATATCTTGCAAGGAGAAACTCTGCCAGGAAAGAAAACATCCAAAATCTTGTTCTAAAGCTTGCACGGAGGTCTGCAAAGAGTTTGGCAAGAATGAAAGGTAGTTGTCCAAAACTCGTTCTTTTCCAATAGAATAACCATGGAAAAGGCAGGAGAGTGGTAAAGTACTGTTTTCTCTAAGTCTGAAGGCTGCCCACCCTGTGCCTGTGTGCTGCAGCTTGCATCTTCGCCTTTGGGAAGCTGCCGCTCGCCGATTCTCCCGGAGGCGAAGAAGCGGCTTCTTCGCACACAGAGCATTGTGGCGAGCTCAGGGAGCTCCTGAGAGCGGTTTGTGCCGAAAGAAGCCCGGGACCGGCACTTAGCTTCGGAGAGCTGCCTATCTGCGTCTTCTGCGTGTCTTGCCGCTCTACACTCAGCCAAAAGCTTTTCCACCATATCTTGCAAGGAGAAACTCTGCCAGGAAAGAAAACATCCAAAATCTTGTTCTAAAGCTTGCACGGGGGTCTGCAAAGAGTTTGGCAAGAATGAAAGGTAGTTGTCCAAAACTCGTTCTTTTCCAATAGAATAACCATGGAAAAGGCAGGAGAGTGGTAAAGTACTGTTTTCTCTAAGTCTGAATGCTGCCCACACTGTGCCTGTGTGCTGCAGCTTGCATCTTCGCCTTTGGGAAGCTGCCGCTCCCCGATTCTCCCGGAGGCGAAGAAGCGGCTTCTTCGCACACAGAGCATTGTGGCGAGCGCAGGGAGCTCCTGAGAGCGGTTTGTGCCGAAAGAAGCCCGGGACCGGCACTTAGCTTCGGAGAGCTGCGTATCTGCGTCTTCTGCGTGTCTTGCCGCTCTACACTCAGCCAAAAGCTTTTCCAGCATATCTTGCAAGGAAAAACTCTGCCAGGAAAGAAAACATCCAAAATCTTGTTCTAAAGCTTGCACGGAGGTCTGCAAAGAGTTTGGCAAGAATGAAAGGTAGTTGTCCAAAACTCGTTCTTTTCCAATAGAATAACCATGGAAAAGACAGGAGAGTGGTAAAGTACTGTTTTCTCTAAGTCTGAAGGCTGCCCACCCTGTGCCTGTGTGCTGCAGCTTGCATCTTCGCCTTTGGGAAGCTGCCGCTCGCCGATTCTCCCGGAGGCGAAGAAGCGGCTTCTTCGCACACAGAGCATTGTGGCGAGCGCAGGGAGCTCCTGAGAGCGGTTTGTGCCGAAAGAAGCCCGGGACCGGCACTTAGCTTCGGAGAGCTGCGTATCTGCGTCTTCTGCGTGTCTTGCCGCTCTACACTCAGCCAAAAGCTTTTCCACCATATCTTGCAAGGAGAAACTCTGCCAGGAAAGAAAACATCCAAAATCTTGTTCTAAAGCTTGCACGGGGGTCTGCAAAGAGTTTGGCAAGAATGAAAGGTAGTTGTCCAAAACTCGTTCTTTTCCAATAGAATAACCATGGAAAAGGCAGGAGAGTGGTCAAGTACTGTTTTCTCTAAGTCTGAAGGCTGCCCACACTGTGCCTGTGTGCAGCAGCTTGCATCTTCGCCTTTGGGAAGCTGCCGCTCGCCGATTCTCCCGCAGGCGAAGAAGCGGCTTCTTCGCACACAGAGCATTGTGGCGAGCGCAGGGAGCTCCTGAGAGCGGTTTGTGCCGAAAGAAGCCCGGGACCGGCACTTAGCTTCGGAGAGCTGCGTATCTGCGTCTTCTGCGTGTCTTGCCGCTCTACACTCAGCAAAAAGCTTTTCCACCATATCTTGCAAGGAGAAACTCTGCCAGGAAAGAAAACATCCAAAATCTTGTTCTAAAGCTTGCACGGGGGTCTGCAAAGAGTTTGGCAAGAATGAAAGGTAGTTGTCCAAAACTCGTTCTCTTCCAATAGAATAACCATGGAAAAGGCAGGAGAGTGGTAAAGTACTGTTTTCTCTAAGTCTGAAGGCTGCCCACCCTGTGCCTGTGTGCTGCAGCTTGCATCTTCGCCTTTGGGAAGCTGCCGCTCGCCGATTCTCCCGGAGGCGAAGAAGCGGCTTCTTCGCACACAGAGCATTGTGGCGAGCGCAGGGAGCTCCTGAGAGCGGTTTGTGCCGAAAGAAGCCCGGGACCGGCACTTAGCTTCGGAGAGCTGCGTATCTGCGTCTTCTGCGTGTCTTGCCGCTCTACACTCAGCAAAAAGCTTTTCCAGCATATCTTGCAAGGAGAAACTCTGCCAGGAAAGAAAACATCCAAAATCTTGTTCTAAAGCTTGCACGGAGGTCTGCAAAGAGTTTGGCAAGAATGAAAGGTAGTTGTCCAAAACTCGTTCTTTTCCAATAGAATAACCATGGAAAAGGCAGGAGAGTGGTAAAGTACTGTTTTCTCTAAGTCTGAAGGCTGCCCACCCTGTGCCTGTGTGCTGCAGCTTGCATCTTCGCCTTTGGGAAGCTGCCGCTCGCCGATTCTCCCGGAGGCGAAGAAGCGGCTTCTTCGCACACAGAGCATTGTGGCGAGCTCAGGGAGCTCCTGAGAGCGGTTTGTGCCGAAAGAAGCCCGGGACCGGCACTTAGCTTCGGAGAGCTGCGTATCTGCGTCTTCTGCGTGTCTTGCCGCTCTACACTCAGCAAAAAGCTTTTCCACCATATCTTGCAAGGAGAAACTCTGCCAGGAAAGAAAACATCCAAAATCTTGTTCTAAAGCTTGCACGGAGGTCTGCAAAGAGTTTGGCAAGAATGAAAGGTAGTTGTCCAAAACTCGTTCTTTTCCAATAGAATAACCATGGAAAAGGCAGGAGAGTGGTAAAGTACTGTTTTCTCTAAGTCTGAAGGCTGCCCACACTGTGCCTGTGTGCTGCAGCTTTCATCTTCGCCTTTGGGAAGCTGCCGCTCGCCGATTCTCCCGGAGGCGAAGAAGCGGCTTCTTCGCACACAGAGCATTGTGGCGAGCGCAGGGAGCTCCTGAGAGCGGTTTGTGCCGAAAGAAGCCCGGGACCGGCACTTAGCTTCGGAGAGCTGCGTATCTGCGTCTTCTGCGTGTCTTGCCGCTCTACACTCAGCAAAAAGCTTTTCCACCATATCTTGCAAGGAGAAACTCTGCCAGGAAAGAAAACATCCAAAATCTTGTTCTAAAGCTTGCACGGAGGTCTGCAAAGAGTTTGGCAAGAATGAAAGGTAGTTGTCCAAAACTCGTTCTTTTCCAATAGAATAACCATGGAAAAGGCAGGAGAGTGGTAAAGTACTGTTTTCTCTAAGTCTGAAGGCTGCCCACACTGTGCCTGTGTGCTGCAGCTTGCATCTTCGCCTTTGGGAAGCTGCCGCTCGCCGATTCTCCCGGAGGCGAAGAAGCGGCTTCTTCGCACACAGAGCATTGTGGCGAGCGCAGGGAGCTCCTGAGAGCGGTTTGTGCCGAAAGAAGCCCGGGACCGGCACTTAGCTTCGGAGAGCTGCGTATCTGCGTCTTCTGCGTGTCTTGCCGCTCTACACTCAGCCAAAAGCTTTTCCACCATATCTTGCAAGGAGAAACTCTGCCAGGAAAGAAAACATCCAAAATCTTGTTCTAAAGCTTGCACGGGGGTCTGCAAAGAGTTTGGCAAGAATGAAAGGTAGTTGTCCAAAACTCGTTCTCTTCCAATAGAATAACCATGGAAAAGGCAGGAGAGTGGTAAAGTACTGTTTTCTCTAAGTCTGAAGGCTGCCCACCCTGTGCCTGTGTGCTGCAGCTTGCATCTTCGCCTTTGGGAAGCTGCCGCTCGCCGATTCTCCCGGAGGCGAAGAAGCGGCTTCTTCGCACACAGAGCATTGTGGCGAGCGCAGGGAGCTCCTGAGAGCGGTTTGTGCCGAAAGAAGCCCGGGACCGGCACTTAGCTTCGGAGAGCTGCGTATCTGCGTCTTCTGCGTGTCTTGCCGCTCTACACTCAGCAAAACGCTTTTCCAGCATATCTTGCAAGGAGAAACTCTGCCAGGAAAGAAAACATCTAAAATCTTGTTCTAAAGCTTGCACGGAGGTCTGCAAAGAGTTTGGCAAGAATGAAAGGTAGTTGTCCAAAACTCGTTCTCTTCCAATAGAATAACCATGGAAAAGGCAGGAGAGTGGTAAAGTACTGTTTTCTCTAAGTCTGAAGGCTGCCCACCCTGTGCCTGTGTGCTGCAGCTTGCATCTTCGCCTTTGGGAAGCTGCCGCTCGCCGATTCTCCCGGAGGCGAAGAAGCGGCTTCTTCGCACACAGAGCATTGTGGCGAGCGCAGGGAGCTCCTGAGAGCGGTTTGTGCCGAAAGAAGCCCGGGACCGGCACTTAGCTTCGGAGAGCTGCGTATCTGCGTCTTCTGCGTGTCTTGCCGCTCTACACTCAGCAAAAAGCTTTTCCACCATATCTTGCAAGGAGAAACTCTGCCAGGAAAGAAAACATCCAAAATCTTGTTCTAAAGCTTGCACGGAGGTCTGCAAAGAGTTTGGCAAGAATGAAAGGTAGTTGTCCAAAACTCGTTCTTTTCCAATAGAATAACCATGGAAAAGGCAGGAGAGTGGTAAAGTACTGTTTTCTCTAAGTCTGAAGGCTGCCCACACTGTGCCTGTGTGCTGCAGCTTGCATCTTCGCCTTTGGGAAGCTGCCGCTCGCCGATTCTCCCGGAGGCGAAGAAGCGGCTTCTTCGCACACAGAGCATTGTGGCGAGCGCAGGGAGCTCCTGAGAGCGGTTTGTGCCGAAAGAAGCCCGGGACCGGCACTTAGCTTCGGAGAGCTGCGTATCTGCGTCTTCTGCGTGTTTTGCCGCTCTACACTCAGCAAAAAGCTTTTCCACCATATCTTGCAAGGAGAAACTCTGCCAGGAAAGAAAACATCCAAAATCTTGTTCTAAAGCTTGCACGGGGGTCTGCAAAGAGTTTGGCAAGAATGAAAGGTAGTTGTCCAAAACTCGTTCTTTTCCAATAGAATAACCATGGAAAAGGCAGGAGAGTGGTAAAGTACTGTTTTCTCTAAGTCTGAAGGCTGCCCACACTGTGCCTGTGTGCTGCAGCTTGCATCTTCGCCTTTGGGAAGCTGCCGCTCGCCGATTCTCCCGCAGGCGAAGAAGCGGCTTCTTCGCACACAGAGCATTGTGGCGAGCGCAGGGAGCTCCTGAGAGCGGTTTGTGCCGAAAGAAGCCCGGGACCGGCACTTAGCTTCGGAGAGCTGCGTATCTGCGTCTTCTGCGTGTCTTGCCGCTCTACACTCAGCCAAAAGCTTTTCCACCATATCTTGCAAGGAGAAACTCTGCCAGGAAAGAAAACATCCAAAATCTTGTTCTAAAGCTTGCACGGAGGTCTGCAAAGAGTTTGGCAAGAATGAAAGGTAGTTGTCCAAAACTCGTTCTTTTCCAATAGAATAACCATGGAAAAGGCAGGAGAGTGGTAAAGTACTGTTTTCTCGAAGTCTGAAGGCTGCCCACACTGTGCCTGTGTGCAGCAGCTTGCATCTTCGCCTTTGGGAAGCTGCCGCTCGCCGATTCTCCCGGAGGCGAAGAAGCGGCTTCTTCGCACACAGAGCATTGTGGCGAGCGCAGGGAGCTCCTGAGAGCGGTTTGTGCCGAAAGAAGCCCGGGACCGGCACTTAGCTTCGGAGAGCTGCGTATCTGCGTCTTCTGCGTGTCTTGCCGCTCTACACTCAGCAAAAAGCTTTTCCAGCATATCTTGCAAGGAGAAACTCTGCCAGGAAAGAAAACATCCAAAATCTTGTTCTAAAGCTTGCACGGAGGTCTGCAAAGAGTTTGGCAAGAATGAAAGGTAGTTGTCCAAAACTCGTTCTTTTCCAATAGAATAACCATGGAAAAGGCAGGAGAGTGGTAAAATACTGTTTTCTCTAAGTCTGAAGGCTGCCCACCCTGTGCCTGTGTGCTGCAGCTTGCATCTTCGCCTTTGGGAAGCTGCCGCTCGCCGATTCTCCCGGAGGCGAAGAAGCGGCTTCTTCGCACACAGAGCATTGTGGCGAGCGCAGGGAGCTCCTGAGAGCGGTTTGTGCCGAAAGAAGCCCGGGACCGGCACTTAGCTTCGGAGAGCTGCGTATCTGCGTCTTCTGCGTGTTTTGCCGCTCTACACTCAGCAAAAAGCTTTTCCACCATATCTTGCAAGGAGAAACTCTGCCAGGAAAGAAAACATCCAAAATCTTGTTCTAAAGCTTGCACGGGGGTCTGCAAAGAGTTTGGCAAGAATGAAAGGTAGTTGTCCAAAACTCGTTCTTTTCCAATAGAATAACCATGGAAAAGGCAGGAAAGTGGTAAAGTACTGTTTTCTCTAAGTCTGAAGGCTGCCCACACTGTGCCTGTGTGCTGCAGCTTGCATCTTCGCCTTTTGGAAGCTGCCTCTCGCCGATTCTCCCGGAGGCGAAGAAGCGGCTTCTTCGCACACAGAGCATTGTGGCGAGCGCAGGGAGCTCCTGAGAGCGGTTTGTGCCGAAAGAAGCCCGGGACCGGCACTTAGCTTCGGAGAGCTGCGTATCTGCGTCTTCTGCGTGTCTTGCCGCTCTACACTCAGCCAAAAGCTTTTCCAGCATATCTTGCAAGGAGAAACTCTGCCAGGAAAGAAAACATCCAAAATCTTGTTCTAAAGCTTGCACGGAGGTCTGCAAAGAGTTTGGCAAGAATGAAAGGTAGTTGTCCAAAACTCGTTCTTTTCCAATAGAATAACCATGGAAAAGACAGGAGAGTGGTAAAGTACTGTTTTCTCTAAGTCTGAAGGCTGCCCACACTGTGCCTGTGTGCTGCAGCTTGCATCTTCGCCTTTGGGAAGCTGCCGCTCGCCGATTCTCCCGGAGGCGAAGAAGCGGCTTCTTCGCACACAGAGCATTGTGGCGAGCGCAGGGAGCTCCTGAGAGCGGTTTGTGCCGAAAGAAGCCCGGGACCGGCACTTAGCTTCGGAGAGCTGCGTATCTGCGTCTTCTGCGTGTCTTGCCGCTCTACACTCAGCAAAAAGCTTTTCCAGCATATCTTGCAAGGAGAAACTCTGCCAGGAAAGAAAACATCCAAAATCTTGTTCTAAAGCTTGCACGGGGGTCTGCAAAGAGTTTGGCAAGAATGAAAGGTAGTTGTCCAAAACTCGTTCTTTTCCAATAGAATAACCATGGAAAAGGCAGGAGAGTGGTAAAGTACTGTTTTCTCTAAGTCTGAAGGCTGCCCACACTGTGCCTGTGTGCTGCAGCTTGCATCTTCGCCTTTGGGAAGCTGCCGCTCGCCGATTCTCCCGCAGGCGAAGAAGCGGCTTCTTCGCACACAGAGCATTGTGGCGAGCGCAGGGAGCTCCTGAGAGCGGTTTGTGCCGAAAGAAGCCCGGGACCGGCACTTAGCTTCGGAGAGCTGCCTATCTGCGTCTTCTGCGTGTCTTGCCGCTCTACACTCAGCAAAACGCTTTTCCAGCATATCTTGCAAGGAGAAACTCTGCCAGGAAAGAAAACATCTAAAATCTTGTTCTAAAGCTTGCACGGAGGTCTGCAAAGAGTTTGGCAAGAATGAAAGGTAGTTGTCCAAAACTCGTTCTCTTCCAATAGAATAACCATGGAAAAGGCAGGAGAGTGGTAAAGTACTGTTTTCTCTAAGTCTGAAGGCTGCCCACCCTGTGCCTGTGTGCTGCAGCTTGCATCTTCGCCTTTGGGAAGCTGCCGCTCGCCGATTCTCCCGGAGGCGAAGAAGCGGCTTCTTCGCACACAGAGCATTGTGGCGAGCGCAGGGAGCTCCTGAGAGCGGTTTGTGCCGAAAGAAGCCCGGGACCGGCACTTAGCTTCGGAGAGCTGCGTATCTGCGTCTTCTGCGTGTCTTGCCGCTCTACACTCAGCAAAAAGCTTTTCCACCATATCTTGCAAGGAGAAACTCTGCCAGGAAAGAAAACATCCAAAATCTTGTTCTAAAGCTTGCACGGAGGTCTGCAAAGAGTTTGGCAAGAATGAAAGGTAGTTGTCCAAAACTCGTTCTTTTCCAATAGAATAACCATGGAAAAGGCAGGAGAGTGGTCAAGTACTGTTTTCTCTAAGTCTGAAGGCTGCCCACACTGTGCCTGTGTGCTGCAGCTTGCATCTTCGCCTTTGGGAAGCTGCCGCTCGCCGATTCTCCCGGAGGCGAAGAAGCGGCTTCTTCGCACACAGAGCATTGTGGCGAGCGCAGGGAGCTCCTGAGAGCGGTTTGTGCCGAAAGAAGCCCGGGACCGGCACTTAGCTTCGGAGAGCTGCGTATCTGCGTCTTCTGCGTGTCTTGCCGCTCTACACTCAGCAAAAAGCTTTTCCACCATATCTTGCAAGGAGAAACTCTGCCAGGAAAGAAAACATCCAAAATCTTGTTCTAAAGCTTGCACGGAGGTCTGCAAAGAGTTTGGCAAGAATGAAAGGTAGTTGTCCAAAACTCGTTCTTTTCCAATAGAATAACCATGGAAAAGGCAGGAGAGTGGTAAAGTACTGTTTTCTCTAAGTCTGAAGGCTGCCCACCCTGTGCCTGTGTGCTGCAGCTTGCATCTTCGCCTTTGGGAAGCTGCCGCTCGCCGATTCTCCCGGAGGCGAAGAAGCGGCTTCTTCGCACACAGAGCATTGTGGCGAGCGCAGGGAGCTCCTGAGAGCGGTTTGTGCCGAAAGAAGCCCGGGACCGGCACTTAGCTTCGGAGAGCTGCGTATCTGCGTCTTCTGCGTGTTTTGCCGCTCTACACTCAGCAAAAAGCTTTTCCACCATATCTTGCAAGGAGAAACTCTGCCAGGAAAGAAAACATCCAAAATCTTGTTCTAAAGCTTGCACGGGGGTCTGCAAAGAGTTTGGCAAGAATGAAAGGTAGTTGTCCAAAACTCGTTCTTTTCCAATAGAATAACCATGGAAAAGGCAGGAGAGTGGTAAAGTACTGTTTTCTCTAAGTCTGAAGGCTGCCCACACTGTGCCTGTGTGCTGCAGCTTGCATCTTCGCCTTTGGGAAGCTGCCGCTCGCCGATTCTCCCGCAGGCGAAGAAGCGGCTTCTTCGCACACAGAGCATTGTGGCGAGCGCAGGGAGCTCCTGAGAGCGGTTTGTGCCGAAAGAAGCCCGGGACCGGCACTTAGCTTCGGAGAGCTGCGTATCTGCGTCTTCTGCGTGTCTTGCCGCTCTACACTCAGCCAAAAGCTTTTCCACCATATCTTGCAAGGAGAAACTCTGCCAGGAAAGAAAACATCCAAAATCTTGTTCTAAAGCTTGCACGGAGGTCTGCAAAGAGTTTGGCAAGAATGAAAGGTAGTTGTCCAAAACTCGTTCTTTTCCAATAGAATAACCATGGAAAAGACAGGAGAGTGGTAAAGTACTGTTTTCTCGAAGTCTGAAGGCTGCCCACACTGTGCCTGTGTGCAGCAGCTTGCATCTTCGCCTTTGGGAAGCTGCCGCTCGCCGATTCTCCCGGAGGCGAAGAAGCGGCTTCTTCGCACACAGAGCATTGTGGCGAGCGCAGGGAGCTCCTGAGAGCGGTTTGTGCCGAAAGAAGCCCGGGACCGGCACTTAGCTTCGGAGAGCTGCGTATCTGCGTCTTCTGCGTGTCTTGCCGCTCTACACTCAGCAAAAAGCTTTTCCACCATATCTTGCAAGGAGAAACTCTGCCAGGAAAGAAAACATCCAAAATCTTGTTCTAAAGCTTGCACGGAGGTCTGCAAAGAGTTTGGCAAGAATGAAAGGTAGTTGTCCAAAACTCGTTCTTTTCCAATAGAATAACCATGGAAAAGGCAGGAGAGTGGTAAAGTACTGTTTTCTCTAAGTCTGAAGGCTGCCCACCCTGTGCCTGTGTGCTGCAGCTTGCATCTTCGCCTTTGGGAAGCTGCCGCTCGCCGATTCTCCCGGAGGCGAAGAAGCGGCTTCTTCGCACACAGAGCATTGTGGCGAGCGCAGGGAGCTCCTGAGAGCGGTTTGTGCCGAAAGAAGCCCGGGACCGGCACTTAGCTTCGGAGAGCTGCGTATCTGCGTCTTCTGCGTGTCTTGCCGCTCTACACTCAGCAAAAAGCTTTTCCAGCATATCTTGCAAGGAGAAACTCTGCCAGGAAAGAAAACATCCAAAATCTTGTTCTAAAGCTTGCACGGAGGTCTGCAAAGAGTTTGGCAAGAATGAAAGGTAGTTGTCCAAAACTCGTTCTTTTCCAATAGAATAACCATGGAAAAGGCAGGAGAGTGGTAAAGTACTGTTTTCTCGAAGTCTGAAGGCTGCCCACACTGTGCCTGTGTGCAGCAGCTTGCATCTTCGCCTTTGGGAAGCTGCCGCTCGCCGATTCTCCCGGAGGCGAAGAAGCGGCTTCTTCGCACACAGAGCATTGTGGCGAGCGCAGGGAGCTCCTGAGAGCGGTTTGTGCCGAAAGAAGCCCGGGACCGGCACTTAGCTTCGGAGAGCTGCGTATCTGCGTCTTCTGCGTGTCTTGCCGCTCTACACTCAGCAAAAAGCTTTTCCACCATATCTTGCAAGGAGAAACTCTGCCAGGAAAGAAAACATCCAAAATCTTGTTCTAAAGCTTGCACGGAGGTCTGCAAAGAGTTTGGCAAGAATGAAAGGTAGTTGTCCAAAACTCGTTCTTTTCCAATAGAATAACCATGGAAAAGGCAGGAGAGTGGTAAAGTACTGTTTTCTCTAAGTCTGAAGGCTGCCCACCCTGTGCCTGTGTGCTGCAGCTTGCATCTTCGCCTTTGGGAAGCTGCCGCTCGCCGATTCTCCCGGAGGCGAAGAAGCGGCTTCTTCGCACACAGAGCATTGTGGCGAGCGCAGGGAGCTCCTGAGAGCGGTTTGTGCCGAAAGAAGCCCGGGACCGGCACTTAGCTTCGGAGAGCTGCGTATCTGCGTCTTCTGCGTGTCTTGCCGCTCTACACTCAGCAAAAAGCTTTTCCACCATATCTTGCAAGGAGAAACTCTGCCAGGAAAGAAAACATCCAAAATCTTGTTCTAAAGCTTGCACGGAGGTCTGCAAAGAGTTTGGCAAGAATGAAAGGTAGTTGTCCAAAACTCGTTCTTTTCCAATAGAATAACCATGGAAAAGGCAGGAGAGTGGTAAAATACTGTTTTCTCTAAGTCTGAAGGCTGCCCACCCTGTGCCTGTGTGCTGCAGCTTGCATCTTCGCCTTTGGGAAGCTGCCGCTCGCCGATTCTCCCGGAGGCGAAGAAGCGGCTTCTTCGCACACAGAGCATTGTGGCGAGCGCAGGGAGCTCCTGAGAGCGGTTTGTGCCGAAAGAAGCCCGGGACCGGCACTTAGCTTCGGAGAGCTGCGTATCTGCGTCTTCTGCGTGTTTTGCCGCTCTACACTCAGCAAAAAGCTTTTCCACCATATCTTGCAAGGAGAAACTCTGCCAGGAAAGAAAACATCCAAAATCTTGTTCTAAAGCTTGCACGGGGGTCTGCAAAGAGTTTGGCAAGAATGAAAGGTAGTTGTCCAAAACTCGTTCTTTTCCAATAGAATAACCATGGAAAAGGCAGGAAAGTGGTAAAGTACTGTTTTCTCTAAGTCTGAAGGCTGCCCACACTGTGCCTGTGTGCTGCAGCTTGCATCTTCGCCTTTTGGAAGCTGCCTCTCGCCGATTCTCCCGGAGGCGAAGAAGCGGCTTCTTCGCACACAGAGCATTGTGGCGAGCGCAGGGAGCTCCTGAGAGCGGTTTGTGCTGAAAGAAGCCCGGGACCGGCACTTAGCTTCGGAGAGCTGCGTATCTGCGTCTTCTGCGTGTCTTGCCGCTCAACACTCAGCCAAAAGCTTTTCCAAGCATATCTTGCAAGGAGAAACTCTGCCAGGAAAGAAAACATCCAAAATCTTGTTCTAAAGCTTGCACGGAGGTCTGCAAAGAGTTTGGCAAGAATGAAAGGTAGTTGTCCAAAACTCGTTCTTTTCCAATAGAATAACCATGGAAAAGACAGGAGAGTGGTAAAGTACTGTTTTCTCTAAGTCTGAAGGCTGCCCACACTGTGCCTGTGTGCTGCAGCTTGCATCTTCGCCTTTGGGAAGCTGCCGCTCGCCGATTCTCCCGGAGGCGAAGAAGCGGCTTCTTCGCACACAGAGCATTGTGGCGAGCGCAGGGAGCTCCTGAGAGCGGTTTGTGCCGAAAGAAGCCCGGGACCGGCACTTAGCTTCGGAGAGCTGCGTATCTGCGTCTTCTGCGTGTCTTGCCGCTCTACACTCAGCAAAAAGCTTTTCCACCATATCTTGCAAGGAGAAACTCTGCCAGGAAAGAAAACATCCAAAATCTTGTTCTAAAGCTTGCACGGAGGTCTGCAAAGAGTTTGGCAAGAATGAAAGGTAGTTGTCCAAAACTCGTTCTTTTCCAATAGAATAACCATGGAAAAGGCAGGAGAGTGGTAAAATACTGTTTTCTCTAAGTCTGAAGGCTGCCCACACTGTGCCTGTGTGCTGCAGCTTGCATCTTCGCCTTTGGGAAGCTGCCGCTCGCCGATTCTCCCGGAGGCGAAGAAGCGGCTTCTTCGCACACAGAGCATTGTGGCGAGCGCAGGGAGCTCCTGAGAGCGGTTTGTGCCGAAAGAAGCCCGGGACCGGCACTTAGCTTCGGAGAGCTGCGTATCTGCGTCTTCTGCGTGTTTTGCCGCTCTACACTCAGCAAAAAGCTTTTCCACCATATCTTGCAAGGAGAAACTCTGCCAGGAAAGAAAACATCCAAAATCTTGTTCTAAAGCTTGCACGGGGGTCTGCAAAGAGTTTGGCAAGAATGAAAGGTAGTTGTCCAAAACTCGTTCTTTTCCAATAGAATAACCATGGAAAAGGCAGGAGAGTGGTAAAGTACTGTTTTCTCTAAGTCTGAAGGCTGCCCACACTGTGCCTGTGTGCTGCAGCTTGCATCTTCGCCTTTGGGAAGCTGCCGCTCGCCGATTCTCCCGGAGGCGAAGAAGCGGCTTCTTCGCACACAGAGCATTGTGGCGAGCGCATGGAGCTCCTGAGAGCGGTTTGTGCCGAAAGAAGCCCGGGACCGGCACTTAGCTTCGGAGAGCTGCGTATCTGCGTCTTCTGCGTGTCTTGCCGCTCTACACTCAGCCAAAAGCTTTTCCAGCATATCTTGCAAGGAAAAACTCTGCCAGGAAAGAAAACATCCAAAATCTTGTTCTAAAGCTTGCACGGAGGTCTGCAAAGAGTTTGGCAAGAATGAAAGGTAGTTGTCCAAAACTCGTTCTTTTCCAATAGAATAACCATGGAAAAGACAGGAGAGTGGTAAAGTACTGTTTTCTCTAAGTCTGAAGGCTGCCCACACTGTGCCTGTGTGCTGCAGCTTGCATCTTCGCCTTTGGGAAGCTGCCGCTCGCCGATTCTCCCGGAGGCGAAGAAGCGGCTTCTTCGCACACAGAGCATTGTGGCGAGCGCAGGGAGCTCCTGAGAGCGGTTTGTGCCGAAAGAAGCCCGGGACCGGCACTTAGCTTCGGAGAGCTGCGTATCTGCGTCTTCTGCGTGTCTTGCCGCTCTACACTCAGCCAAAAGCTTTTCCACCATATCTTGCAAGGAGAAACTCTGCCAGGAAAGAAAACATCCAAAATCTTGTTCTAAAGCTTGCACGGGGGTCTGCAAAGAGTTTGGCAAGAATGAAAGGTAGTTGTCCAAAACTCGTTCTTTTCCAATAGAATAACCATGGAAAAGGCAGGAGAGTGGTAAAGTACTGTTTTCTCTAAGTCTGAAGGCTGCCCACACTGTGCCTGTGTGCAGCAGCTTGCATCTTCGCCTTTGGGAAGCTGCCGCTCGCCGATTCTCCCGCAGGCGAAGAAGCGGCTTCTTCGCACACAGAGCATTGTGGCGAGCGCAGGGAGCTCCTGAGAGCGGTTTGTGCCGAAAGAAGCCCGGGACCGGCACTTAGCTTCGGAGAGCTGCGTATCTGCGTCTTCTGCGTGTCTTGCCGCTCTACACTCAGCCAAAAGCTTTTCCACCATATCTTGCAAGGAGAAACTCTGCCAGGAAAGAAAACATCCAAAATCTTGTTCTAAAGCTTGCACGGAGGTCTGCAAAGAGTTTGGCAAGAATGAAAGGTAGTTGTCCAAAACTCGTTCTTTTCCAATAGAATAACCATGGAAAAGGCAGGAGAGTGGTAAAGTACTGTTTTCTCTAAGTCTGAAGGCTGCCCACACTGTGCCTGTGTGCTGCAGCTTGCATCTTCGCCTTTGGGAAGCTGCCGCTCGCCGATTCTCCCGGAGGCGAAGAAGCGGCTTCTTCGCACACAGAGCATTGTGGCGAGCGCAGGGAGCTCCTGAGAGCGGTTTGTGCCGAAAGAAGCCCGGGACCGGCACTTAGCTTCGGAGAGCTGCGTATCTGCGTCTTCTGCGTGTCTTGCCGCTCTACACTCAGCAAAAAGCTTTTCCACCATATCTTGCAAGGAGAAACTCTGCCAGGAAAGAAAACATCCAAAATCTTGTTCTAAAGCTTGCACGGAGGTCTGCAAAGAGTTTGGCAAGAATGAAAGGTAGTTGTCCAAAACTCGTTCTTTTCCAATAGAATAACCATGGAAAAGGCAGGAGAGTGGTAAAGTACTGTTTTCTCGAAGTCTGAAGGCTGCCCACACTGTGCCTGTGTGCTGCAGCTTGCATCTTCGCCTTTGGGAAGCTGCTGCTCGCCGATTCTCCCGGAGGCGAAGAAGCGGCTTCTTCGCACACAGAGCATTGTGGCGAGCGCAGGGAGCTCCTGAGAGCGGTTTGTGCCGAAAGAAGCCCGGGACCGGCACTTAGCTTCGGAGAGCTGCGTATCTGCGTCTTCTGCGTGTCTTGCCGCTCTACACTCAGCCAAAAGCTTTTCCAGCATATCTTGCAAGGAGAAACTCTGCCAGGAAAGAAAACATCCAAAATCTTGTTCTAAAGCTTGCACGGAGGTCTGCAAAGAGTTTGGCAAGAATGAAAGGTAGTTGTCCAAAACTCGTTCTTTTCCAATAGAATAACCATGGAAAAGGCAGGAGAGTGGTAAAGTACTGTTTTCTCTAAGTCTGAAGGCTGCCCACACTGTGCCTGTGTGCTGCAGCTTGCATCTTCGCCTTTGGGAAGCTGCTGCTCGCCGATTCTCCCGGAGGCGAAGAAGCGGCTTCTTCGCACACAGAGCATTGTGGCGAGCGCAGGGAGCTCCTGAGAGCGGTTTGTGCCGAAAGAAGCCCGGGACCGGCACTTAGCTTCGGAGAGCTGCCTATCTGCGTCTTCTGCGTGTCTTGCCGCTCTACACTCAGCAAAAAGCTTTTCCAGCATATCTTGCAAGGAGAAACTCTGCCAGGAAAGAAAACATCCAAAATCTTGTTCTAAAGCTTGCACGCAGGTCTGCAAAGAGTTTGGCAAGAATGAAAGGTAGTTGTCCAAAACTCGTTCTTTTCCAATAGAATAACCATGGAAAAGGCAGGAGAGTGGTCAAGTACTGTTTTCTCTAAGTCTGAATGCTGCCCACCCTGTGCCTGTGTGCTGCAGCTTGCATCTTCGCCTTTGGGAAGCTGCCGCTCGCCGATTCTCCCGGAGGCGAAGAAGCGGCTTCTTCGCACACAGAGCATTGTGGCGAGCGCAGGGAGCTCCTGAGAGCGGTTTGTGCCGAAAGAAGCCCGGGACCGGCACTTAGCTTCGGAGAGCTGCGTATCTGCGTCTTCTGCGTGTCTTGCCGCTCTACACTCAGCAAAACGCTTTTCCAGCATATCTTGCAAGGAGAAACTCTGCCAGGAAAGAAAACATCCAAAATCTTGTTCTAAAGCTTGCACGGGGGTCTGCAAAGAGTTTGGCAAGAATGAAAGGTAGTTGTCCAAAACTCGTTCTTTTCCAATAGAATAACCATGGAAAAGGCAGGAGAGTGGTAAAGTACTGTTTTCTCTAAGTCTGAAGGCTGCCCACCCTGTGCCTGTGTGCTGCAGCTTGCATCTTCGCCTTTGGGAAGCTGCCGCTCGCCGATTCTCCCGGAGGCGAAGAAGCGGCTTCTTCGCACACAGAGCATTGTGGCGAGCGCAGGGAGCTCCTGAGAGCGGTTTGTGCCGAAAGAAGCCCGGGACCGGCACTTAGCTTCGGAGAGCTGCCTATCTGCGTCTTCTGCGTGTCTTGCCGCTCTACACTCAGCCAAAAGCTTTTCCACCATATCTTGCAAGGAGAAACTCTGCCAGGAAAGAAAACATCCAAAATCTTGTTCTAAAGCTTGCACGGAGGTCTGCAAAGAGTTTGGCAAGAATGAAAGGTAGTTGTCCAAAACTCGTTCTTTTCCAATAGAATAACCATGGAAAAGGCAGGAGAGTGGTAAAGTACTGTTTTCTCTAAGTCTGAAGGCTGCCCACACTGTGCCTGTGTGCTGCAGCTTGCATCTTCGCCTTTGGGAAGCTGCCGCTCGCCGATTCTCCCGCAGGCGAAGAAGCGGCTTCTTCGCACACAGAGCATTGTGGCGAGCGCAGGGAGCTCCTGAGAGCGGTTTGTGCCGAAAGAAGCCCGGGACCGGCACTTAGCTTCGGAGAGCTGCGTATCTGCGTCTTCTGCGTGTCTTGCCGCTCTACACTCAGCCAAAAGCTTTTCCAGCATATCTTGCAAGGAAAAACTCTGCCAGGAAAGAAAACATCCAAAATCTTGTTCTAAAGCTTGCACGGAGGTCTGCAAAGAGTTTGGCAAGAATGAAAGGTAGTTGTCCAAAACTCGTTCTTTTCCAATAGAATAACCATGGAAAAGACAGGAGAGTGGTAAAGTACTGTTTTCTCTAAGTCTGAAGGCTGCCCACACTGTGCCTGTGTGCTGCAGCTTGCATCTTCGCCTTTGGGAAGCTGCCGCTCGCCGATTCTCCCGGAGGCGAAGAAGCGGCTTCTTCGCACACAGAGCATTGTGGCGAGCGCAGGGAGCTCCTGAGAGCGGTTTGTGCCGAAAGAAGCCCGGGACCGGCACTTAGCTTCGGAGAGCTGCGTATCTGCGTCTTCTGCGTGTCTTGCCGCTCTACACTCAGCAAAAAGCTTTTCCACCATATCTTGCAAGGAGAAACTCTGCCAGGAAAGAAAACATCCAAAATCTTGTTCTAAAGCTTGCACGGGGGTCTGCAAAGAGTTTGGCAAGAATGAAAGGTAGTTGTCCAAAACTCGTTCTTTTCCAATAGAATAACCATGGAAAAGGCAGGAGAGTGGTCAAGTACTGTTTTCTCTAAGTCTGAAGGCTGCCCACACTGTGCCTGTGTGCAGCAGCTTGCATCTTCGCCTTTGGGAAGCTGCCGCTCGCCGATTCTCCCGGAGGCGAAGAAGCGGCTTCTTCGCACACAGAGCATTGTGGCGAGCGCAGGGAGCTCCTGAGAGCGGTTTGTGCCGAAAGAAGCCCGGGACCGGCACTTAGCTTCGGAGAGCTGCGTATCTGCGTCTTCTGCGTGTCTTGCCGCTCTACACTCAGCCAAAAGCTTTTCCACCATATCTTGCAAGGAGAAACTCTGCCAGGAAAGAAAACATCCAAAATCTTGTTCTAAAGCTTGCACGGAGGTCTGCAAAGAGTTTGGCAAGAATGAAAGGTAGTTGTCCAAAACTCGTTCTTTTCCAATAGAATAACCATGGAAAAGGCAGGAGAGTGGTAAAGTACTGTTTTCTCTAAGTCTGAAGGCTGCCCACACTGTGCCTGTGTGCTGCAGCTTGCATCTTCGCCTTTGGGAAGCTGCCGCTCGCCGATTCTCCCGCAGGCGAAGAAGCGGCTTCTTCGCACACAGAGCATTGTGGCGAGCGCAGGGAGCTCCTGAGAGCGGTTTGTGCCGAAAGAAGCCCGGGACCGGCACTTAGCTTCGGAGAGCTGCGTATCTGCGTCTTCTGCGTGTCTTGCCGCTCTACACTCAGCAAAAAGCTTTTCCAGCATATCTTGCAAGGAGAAATTCTGCCAGGAAAGAAAACATCCAAAATCTTGTTCTAAAGCTTGCACGGAGGTCTGCAAAGAGTTTGGCAAGAATGAAAGGTAGTTGTCCAAAACTCGTTCTTTTCCAATAGAATAACCATGGAAAAGGCAGGAGAGTGGTAAAGTACTGTTTTCTCTAAGTCTGAAGGCTGCCCACACTGTGCCTGTGTGCAGCAGCTTGCATCTTCGCCTTTGGGAAGCTGCTGCTCGCCGATTCTCCCGGAGGCGAAGAAGCGGCTTCTTCGCACACAGAGCATTGTGGCGAGCGCAGGGAGCTCCTGAGAGCGGTTTGTGCCGAAAGAAGCCCGGGACCGGCACTTAGCTTCGGAGAGCTGCGTATCTGCGTCTTCTGCGTGTCTTGCCGCTCTACACTCAGCAAAAAGCTTTTCCACCATATCTTGCAAGGAGAAACTCTGCCAGGAAAGAAAACATCCAAAATCTTGTTCTAAAGCTTGCACGGAGGTCTGCAAAGAGTTTGGCAAGAATGAAAGGTAGTTGTCCAAAACTCGTTCTTTTCCAATAGAATAACCATGGGAAAGGCAGGAGAGTGGTAAAGTACTGTTTTCTCTAAGTCTGAAGGCTGCCCACCCTGTGCCTGTGTGCTGCAGCTTGCATCTTCGCCTTTGGGAAGCTGCCGCTCGCCGATTCTCCCGGAGGCGAAGAAGCGGCTTCTTCGCACACAGAGCATTGTGGCGAGCTCAGGGAGCTCCTGAGAGCGGTTTGTGCCGAAAGAAGCCCGGGACCGGCACTTAGCTTCGGAGAGCTGCCTATCTGCGTCTTCTGCGTGTCTTGCCGCTCTACACTCAGCCAAAAGCTTTTCCACCATATCTTGCAAGGAGAAACTCTGCCAGGAAAGAAAACATCCAAAATCTTGTTCTAAAGCTTGCACGGGGGTCTGCAAAGAGTTTGGCAAGAATGAAAGGTAGTTGTCCAAAACTCGTTCTTTTCCAATAGAATAACCATGGAAAAGGCAGGAGAGTGGTAAAGTACTGTTTTCTCTAAGTCTGAAGGCTGCCCACACTGTGCCTGTGTGCTGCAGCTTGCATCTTCGCCTTTGGGAAGCTGCCGCTCGCCGATTCTCCCGCAGGCGAAGAAGCGGCTTCTTCGCACACAGAGCATTGTGGCGAGCGCAGGGAGCTCCTGAGAGCGGTTTGTGCCGAAAGAAGCCCGGGACCGGCACTTAGCTTCGGAGAGCTGCGTATCTGCGTCTTCTGCGTGTCTTGCCGCTCTACACTCAGCAAAAAGCTTTTCCACCATATCTTGCAAGGAGAAACTCTGCCAGGAAAGAAAACATCCAAAATCTTGTTCTAAAGCTTGCACGGAGGTCTGCAAAGAGTTTGGCAAGAATGAAAGGTAGTTGTCCAAAACTCGTTCTTTTCCAATAGAATAACCATGGAAAAGGCAGGAGAGTGGTAAAGTACTGTTTTCTCTAAGTCTGAAGGCTGCCCACACTGTGCCTGTGTGCTGCAGCTTGCATCTTCGCCTTTGGGAAGCTGCCGCTCGCCGATTCTCCCGGAGGCGAAGAAGCGGCTTCTTCGCACACAGAGCATTGTGGCGAGCGCAGGGAGCTCCTGAGAGCGGTTTGTGCCGAAAGAAGCCCGGGACCGGCACTTAGCTTCGGAGAGCTGCGTATCTGCGTCTTCTGCGTGTCTTGCCGCTCTACACTCAGCCAAAAGCTTTTCCACCATATCTTGCAAGGAGAAACTCTGCCAGGAAAGAAAACATCCAAAATCTTGTTCTAAAGCTTGCACGGGGGTCTGCAAAGAGTTTGGCAAGAATGAAAGGTAGTTGTCCAAAACTCGTTCTTTTCCAATAGAATAACCATGGAAAAGGCAGGAGAGTGGTCAAGTACTGTTTTCTCTAAGTCTGAAGGCTGCCCACACTGTGCCTGTGTGCAGCAGCTTGCATCTTCGCCTTTGGGAAGCTGCCGCTCGCCGATTCTCCCGGAGGCGAAGAAGCGGCTTCTTCGCACACAGAGCATTGTGGCGAGCGCAGGGAGCTCCTGAGAGCGGTTTGTGCCGAAAGAAGCCCGGGACCGGCACTTAGCTTCGGAGAGCTGCGTATCTGCGTCTTCTGCGTGTCTTGCCGCTCTACACTCAGCCAAAAGCTTTTCCACCATATCTTGCAAGGAGAAACTCTGCCAGGAAAGAAAAGATCCAAAATCTTGTTCTAAAGCTTGCACGGAGGTCTGCAAAGAGTTTGGCAAGAATGAAAGGTAGTTGTCCAAATCTCGTTCTTTTCCAATAGAATAACCATGGAAAAGGCAGGAGAGTGGTAAAGTACTGTTTTCTCTAAGTCTGAAGGCTGCCCACACTGTGCCTGTGTGCTGCAGCTTGCATCTTCGCCTTTGGGAAGCTGCCGCTCGCCGATTCTCCCGGAGGCGAAGAAGCGGCTTCTTCGCACACAGAGCATTGTGGCGAGCGCAGGGAGCTCCTGAGAGCGGTTTGTGCCGAAAGAAGCCCGGGACCGGCACTTAGCTTCGGAGAGCTGCGTATCTGCGTCTTCTGCGTGTCTTGCCGCTCTACACTCAGCAAAAAGCTTTTCCAGCATATCTTGCAAGGAGAAACTCTGCCAGGAAAGAAAACATCCAAAATCTTGTTCTAAAGCTTGCACGGGGGTCTGCAAAGAGTTTGGCAAGAATGAAAGGTAGTTGTCCAAAACTCGTTCTTTTCCAATAGAATAACCATGGAAAAGGCAGGAGAGTGGTAAAGTACTGTTTTCTCTAAGTCTGAAGGCTGCCCACACTGTGCCTGTGTGCTGCAGCTTGCATCTTCGCCTTTGGGAAGCTGCTGCTCGCCGATTCTCCCGGAGGCGAAGAAGCGGCTTCTTCGCACACAGAGCATTGTGGCGAGCGCAGGGAGCTCCTGAGAGCGGTTTGTGCCGAAAGAAGCCCGGGACCGGCACTTAGCTTCGGAGAGCTGCGTATCTGCGTCTTCTGCGTGTCTTGCCGCTCTACACTCAGCAAAAAGCTTTTCCAGCATATCTTGCAAGGAGAAACTCTGCCAGGAAAGAAAACATCCAAAATCTTGTTCTAAAGCTTGCACGGGGGTCTGCAAAGAGTTTGGCAAGAATGAAAGGTAGTTGTCCAAAACTCGTTCTTTTCCAATAGAATAACCATGGAAAAGGCAGGAGAGTGGTAAAGTACTGTTTTCTCTAAGTCTGAAGGCTGCCCACACTGTGCCTGTGTGCTGCAGCTTGCATCTTCGCCTTTGGGAAGCTGCTGCTCGCCGATTCTCCCGGAGGCGAAGAAGCGGCTTCTTCGCACACAGAGCATTGTGGCGAGCGCAGGGAGCTCCTGAGAGCGGTTTGTGCCGAAAGAAGCCCGGGAGCGGCACTTAGCTTCGGAGAGCTGCGTATCTGCGTCTTCTGCGTGTCTTGCCGCTCTACACTCAGCAAAAAGCTTTTCCAGCATATCTTGCAAGGAGAAACTCTGCCAGGAAAGAAAACATCCAAAATCTTGTTCTAAAGCTTGCACGGGGGTCTGCAAAGAGTTTGGCAAGAATGAAAGGTAGTTGTCCAAAACTCGTTCTCTTCCAATAGAATAACCATGGAAAAGGCAGGAGAGTGGTAAAGTACTGTTTTCTCTAAGTCTGAAGGCTGCCCACCCTGTGCCTGTGTGCTGCAGCTTGCATCTTCGCCTTTGGGAAGCTGCCGCTCGCCGATTCTCCCGGAGGCGAAGAAGCGGCTTCTTCGCACACAGAGCATTGTGGCGAGCTCAGGGAGCTCCTGAGAGCGGTTTGTGCCGAAAGAAGCCCGGGACCGGCACTTAGCTTCGGAGAGCTGCGTATCTGCGTCTTCTGCGTGTCTTGCCGCTCTACACTCAGCCAAAAGCTTTTCCACCATATCTTGCAAGGAGAAACTCTGCCAGGAAAGAAAACATCCAAAATCTTGTTCTAAAGCTTGCACGGGGGTCTGCAAAGAGTTTGGCAAGAATGAAAGGTAGTTGTCCAAAACTCGTTCTTTTCCAATAGAATAAACCATGGAAAAGGCAGGAGAGTGGTAAAGTACTGTTTTCTCTAAGTCTGAATGCTGCCCACACTGTGCCTGTGTGCTGCAGCTTGCATCTTCGCCTTTGGGAAGCTGCCGCTCGCCGATTCTCCCGGAGGCGAAGAAGCGGCTTCTTCGCACACAGAGCATTGTGGCGAGCGCAGGGAGCTCCTGAGAGCGGTTTGTGCCGAAAGAAGCCCGGGACCGGCACTTAGCTTCGGAGAGCTGCGTATCTGCGTCTTCTGCGTGTCTTGCCGCTCTACACTCAGCCAAAAGCTTTTCCAGCATATCTTGCAAGGAAAAACTCTGCCAGGAAAGAAACATCCAAAATCTTGTTCTAAAGCTTGCACGGAGGTCTGCAAAGAGTTTGGCAAGAATGAAAGGTAGTTGTCCAAAACTCGTTCTTTTCCAATAGAATAACCATGGAAAAGGCAGGAGAGTGGTCAAGTACTGTTTTCTCTAAGTCTGAAGGCTGCCCACACTGTGCCTGTGTGCAGCAGCTTGCATCTTCGCCTTTGGGAAGCTGCCGCTCGCCGATTCTCCCGCAGGCGAAGAAGCGGCTTCTTCGCACACAGAGCATTGTGGCGAGCGCAGGGAGCTCCTGAGAGCGGTTTGTGCCGAAAGAAGCCCGGGACCGGCACTTAGCTTCGGAGAGCTGCGTATCTGCGTCTTCTGCGTGTCTTGCCGCTCTACACTCAGCAAAACGCTTTTCCACCATATCTTGCAAGGAGAAACTCTGCCAGGAAAGAAAACATCCAAAATCTTGTTCTTAAGCTTGCACGGGGGTCTGCAAAGAGTTTGGCAAGAATGAAAGGTAGTTGTCCAAAACTCGTTCTTTTCCAATAGAATAACCATGGAAAAGGCAGGAGAGTGGTAAAGTACTGTTTTCTCTAAGTCTGAAGGCTGCCCACACTGTGCCTGTGTGCTGCAGCTTGCATCTTCGCCTTTGGGAAGCTGCCGCTCGCCGATTCTCCCGGAGGCGAAGAAGCGGCTTCTTCGCACACAGAGCATTGTGGCGAGCGCAGGGAGCTCCTGAGAGCGGTTTGTGCCGAAAGAAGCCCGGGACCGGCACTTAGCTTCGGAGAGCTGCGTATCTGCGTCTTCTGCGTGTCTTGCCGCTCTACACTCAGCAAAAAGCTTTTCAGCATATCTTGCAAGGAGAAACTCTGCCAGGAAAGAAAACATCCAAAATCTTGTTCTAAAGCTTGCACGGGGGTCTGCAAAGAGTTTGGCAAGAATGAAAGGTAGTTGTCCAAAACTCGTTCTCTTCCAATAGAATAACCATGGAAAAGGCAGGAGAGTGGTAAAGTACTGTTTTCTCTAAGTCTGAAGGCTGCCCACCCTGTGCCTGTGTGCTGCAGCTTGCATCTTCGCCTTTGGGAAGCTGCCGCTCGCCGATTCTCCCGGAGGCGAAGAAGCGGCTTCTTCGCACACAGAGCATTGTGGCGAGCGCAGGGAGCTCCTGAGAGCGGTTTGTGCCGAAAGAAGCCCGGGACCGGCACTTAGCTTCGGAGAGCTGCGTATCTGCGTCTTCTGCGTGTCTTGCCGCTCTACACTCAGCCAAAAGCTTTTCCACCATATCTTGCAAGGAAAAACTCTGCCAGGAAAGAAAACATCCAAAATCTTGTTCTAAAGCTTGCACGGAGGTCTGCAAAGAGTTTGGCAAGAATGAAAGGTAGTTGTCCAAAACTCGTTCTTTTCCAATAGAATAACCATGGAAAAGGCAGGAGAGTGGTAAAGTACTGTTTTCTCTAAGTCTGAAGGCTGCCCACACTGTGCCTGTGTGCTGCAGCTTGCATCTTCGCCTTTGGGAAGCTGCCGCTCGCCGATTCTCCCGCAGGCGAAGAAGCGGCTTCTTCGCACACAGAGCATTGTGGCGAGCGCAGGGAGCTCCTGAGAGCGGTTTGTGCCGAAAGAAGCCCGGGACCGGCACTTAGCTTCGGAGAGCTGCGTATCTGCGTCTTCTGCGTGTCTTGCCGCTCTACACTCAGCCAAAAGCTTTTCCACCATATCTTGCAAGGAGAAACTCTGCCAGGAAAGAAAACATCCAAAATCTTGTTCGAAAGCTTGCACGGAGGTCTGCAAAGAGTTTGGCAAGAATGAAAGGTAGTTGTCCAAAACTCGTTCTTTTCCAATAGAATAACCATGGAAAAGGCAGGAGAGTGGTAAAGTACTGTTTTCTCTAAGTCTGAAGGCTGCCCACACTGTGCCTGTGTGCTGCAGCTTGCATCTTCGCCTTTGGGAAGCTGCCGCTCGCCGATTCTCCCGGAGGCGAAGAAGCGGCTTCTTCGCACACAGAGCATTGTGGCGAGCGCAGGGAGCTCCTGAGAGCGGTTTGTGCCGAAAGAAGCCCGGGACCGGCACTTAGCTTCGGAGAGCTGCGTATCTGCGTCTTCTGCGTGTCTTGCCGCTCTACACTCAGCAAAAAGCTTTTCCAGCATATCTTGCAAGGAGAAACTCTGCCAGGAAAGAAAACATCCAAAATCTTGTTCTAAAGCTTGCACGGAGGTCTGCAAAGAGTTTGGCAAGAATGAAAGGTAGTTGTCCAAAACTCGTTCTTTTCCAATAGAATAACCATGGAAAAGGCAGGAGAGTGGTAAAGTACTGTTTTCTCTAAGTCTGAAGGCTGCCCACACTGTGCCTGTGTGCTGCAGCTTGCATCTTCGCCTTTGGGAAGCTGCCGCTCGCCGATTCTCCCGGAGGCGAAGAAGCGGCTTCTTCGCACACAGAGCATTGTGGCGAGCGCAGGGAGCTCCTGAGAGCGGTTTGTGCCGAAAGAAGCCCGGGACCGGCACTTAGCTTCGGAGAGCTGCGTATCTGCGTCTTCTGCGTGTCTTGCCGCTCTACACTCAGCAAAAAGCTTTTCCAGCATATCTTGCAAGGAGAAACTCTGCCAGGAAAGAAAACATCCAAAATCTTGTTCTAAAGCTTGCACGGGGGTCTGCAAAGAGTTTGGCAAGAATGAAAGGTAGTTGTCCAAAACTCGTTCTCTTCCAATAGAATAACCATGGAAAAGGCAGGAGAGTGGTAAAGTACTGTTTTCTCTAAGTCTGAAGGCTGCCCACACTGTGCCTGTGTGCTGCAGCTTGCATCTTCGCCTTTGGGAAGCTGCCGCTCGCCGATTCTCCCGCAGGCGAAGAAGCGGCTTCTTCGCACACAGAGCATTGTGGCGAGCGCAGGGAGCTCCTGAGAGCGGTTTGTGCCGAAAGAAGCCCGGGACCGGCACTTAGCTTCGGAGAGCTGCGTATCTGCGTCTTCTGCGTGTCTTGCCGCTCTACACTCAGCCAAAAGCTTTTCCACCATATCTTGCAAGGAGAAACTCTGCCAGGAAAGAAAACATCCAAAATCTTGTTCTAAAGCTTGCACGGGGGTCTGCAAAGAGTTTGGCAAGAATGAAAGGTAGTTGTCCAAAACTCGTTCTTTTCCAATAGAATAACCATGGAAAAGGCAGGAGAGTGGTCAAGTACTGTTTTCTCTAAGTCTGAAGGCTGCCCACACTGTGCCTGTGTGCAGCAGCTTGCATCTTCGCCTTTGGGAAGCTGCCGCTCGCCGATTCTCCCGGAGGCGAAGAAGCGGCTTCTTCGCACACAGAGCATTGTGGCGAGCGCAGGGAGCTCCTGAGAGCGGTTTGTGCCGAAAGAAGCCCGGGACCGGCACTTAGCTTCGGAGAGCTGCGTATCTGCGTCTTCTGCGTGTCTTGCCGCTCTACACTCAGCAAAACGCTTTTCCACCATATCTTGCAAGGAGAAACTCTGCCAGGAAAGAAAACATCCAAAATCTTGTTCTAAAGCTTGCACGGAGGTCTGCAAAGAGTTTGGCAAGAATGAAAGGTAGTTGTCCAAAACTCGTTCTTTTCCAATAGAATAACCATGGAAAAGGCAGGAGAGTGGTAAAGTACTGTTTTCTCTAAGTCTGAAGGCTGCCCACACTGTGCCTGTGTGCTGCAGCTTGCATCTTCGCCTTTGGGAAGCTGCCGCTCGCCGATTCTCCCGGAGGCGAAGAAGCGGCTTCTTCGCACACAGAGCATTGTGGCGAGCGCAGGGAGCTCCTGAGAGCGGTTTGTGCCGAAAGAAGCCCGGGACCGGCACTTAGCTTCGGAGAGCTGCGTATCTGCGTCTTCTGCGTGTCTTGCCGCTCTACACTCAGCAAAAAGCTTTTCCAGCATATCTTGCAAGGAGAAACTCTGCCAGGAAAGAAAACATCCAAAATCTTGTTCTAAAGCTTGCACGGGGGTCTGCAAAGAGTTTGGCAAGAATGAAAGGTAGTTGTCCAAAACTCGTTCTCTTCCAATAGAATAACCATGGAAAAGGCAGGAGAGTGGTCAAGTACTGTTTTCTCTAAGTCTGAAGGCTGCCCACCCTGTGCCTGTGTGCTGCAGCTTGCATCTTCGCCTTTGGGAAGCTGCCGCTCGCCGATTCTCCCGGAGGCGAAGAAGCGGCTTCTTCGCACACAGAGCATTGTGGCGAGCGCAGGGAGCTCCTGAGAGCGGTTTGTGCCGAAAGAAGCCCGGGACCGGCACTTAGCTTCGGAGAGCTGCGTATCTGCGTCTTCTGCGTGTCTTGCCGCTCTACACTCAGCCAAAAGCTTTTCCACCATATCTTGCAAGGAAAAACTCTGCCAGGAAAGAAAACATCCAAAATCTTGTTCTAAAGCTTGCACGGAGGTCTGCAAAGAGTTTGGCAAGAATGAAAGGTAGTTGTCCAAAACTCGTTCTTTTCCAATAGAATAACCATGGAAAAGGCAGGAGAGTGGTAAAGTACTGTTTTCTCTAAGTCTGAAGGCTGCCCACACTGTGCCTGTGTGCTGCAGCTTGCATCTTCGCCTTTGGGAAGCTGCCGCTCGCCGATTCTCCCGCAGGCGAAGAAGCGGCTTCTTCGCACACAGAGCATTGTGGCGAGCGCAGGGAGCTCCTGAGAGCGGTTTGTGCCGAAAGAAGCCCGGGACCGGCACTTAGCTTCGGAGAGCTGCGTATCTGCGTCTTCTGCGTGTCTTGCCGCTCTACACTCAGCCAAAAGCTTTTCCACCATATCTTGCAAGGAGAAACTCTGCCAGGAAAGAAAACATCCAAAATCTTGTTCTAAAGCTTGCACGGAGGTCTGCAAAGAGTTTGGCAAGAATGAAAGGTAGTTGTCCAAAACTCGTTCTTTTCCAATAGAATAACCATGGAAAAGGCAGGAGAGTGGTAAAGTACTGTTTTCTCTAAGTCTGAAGGCTGCCCACACTGTGCCTGTGTGCTGCAGCTTGCATCTTCGCCTTTGGGAAGCTGCCGCTCGCCGATTCTCCCGGAGGCGAAGAAGCGGCTTCTTCGCACACAGAGCATTGTGGCGAGCGCAGGGAGCTCCTGAGAGCGGTTTGTGCCGAAAGAAGCCCGGGACCGGCACTTAGCTTCGGAGAGCTGCGTATCTGCGTCTTCTGCGTGTCTTGCCGCTCTACACTCAGCAAAAAGCTTTTCCAGCATATCTTGCAAGGAGAAACTCTGCCAGGAAAGAAAACATCCAAAATCTTGTTCTAAAGCTTGCACGGGGGTCTGCAAAGAGTTTGGCAAGAATGAAAGGTAGTTGTCCAAAACTCGTTCTCTTCCAATAGAATAACCATGGAAAAGGCAGGAGAGTGGTAAAGTACTGTTTTCTCTAAGTCTGAAGGCTGCCCACCCTGTGCCTGTGTGCTGCAGCTTGCATCTTCGCCTTTGGGAAGCTGCCGCTCGCCGATTCTCCCGCAGGCGAAGAAGCGGCTTCTTCGCACACAGAGCATTGTGGCGAGCGCAGGGAGCTCCTGAGAGCGGTTTGTGCCGAAAGAAGCCCGGGACCGGCACTTAGCTTCGGAGAGCTGCGTATCTGCGTCTTCTGCGTGTCTTGCCGCTCTACACTCAGCCAAAAGCTTTTCCACCATATCTTGCAAGGAGAAACTCTGCCAGGAAAGAAAACATCCAAAATCTTGTTCTAAAGCTTGCACGGAGGTCTGCAAAGAGTTTGGCAAGAATGAAAGGTAGTTGTCCAAAACTCGTTCTTTTCCAATAGAATAACCATGGAAAAGGCAGGAGAGTGGTAAAGTACTGTTTTCTCTAAGTCTGAAGGCTGCCCACACTGTGCCTGTGTGCTGCAGCTTGCATCTTCGCCTTTGGGAAGCTGCCGCTCGCCGATTCTCCCGGAGGCGAAGAAGCGGCTTCTTCGCACACAGAGCATTGTGGCGAGCGCAGGGAGCTCCTGAGAGCGGTTTGTGCCGAAAGAAGCCCGGGACCGGCACTTAGCTTCGGAGAGCTGCGTATCTGCGTCTTCTGCGTGTCTTGCCGCTCTACACTCAGCAAAAAGCTTTTCCAGCATATCTTGCAAGGAGAAACTCTGCCAGGAAAGAAAACATCCAAAATCTTGTTCTAAAGCTTGCACGGAGGTCTGCAAAGAGTTTGGCAAGAATGAAAGGTAGTTGTCCAAAACTCGTTCTTTTCCAATAGAATAACCATGGAAAAGGCAGGAGAGTGGTAAAGTACTGTTTTCTCTAAGTCTGAAGGCTGCCCACACTGTGCCTGTGTGCTGCAGCTTGCATCTTCGCCTTTGGGAAGCTGCTGCTCGCCGATTCTCCCGGAGGCGAAGAAGCGGCTTCTTCGCACACAGAGCATTGTGGCGAGCGCAGGGAGCTCCTGAGAGCGGTTTGTGCCGAAAGAAGCCCGGGACCGGCACTTAGCTTCGGAGAGCTGCGTATCTGCGTCTTCTGCGTGTCTTGCCGCTCTACACTCAGCAAAAAGCTTTTCCAGCATATCTTGCAAGGAGAAACTCTGCCAGGAAAGAAAACATCCAAAATCTTGTTCTAAAGCTTGCACGGGGGTCTGCAAAGAGTTTGGCAAGAATGAAAGGTAGTTGTCCAAAACTCGTTCTCTTCCAATAGAATAACCATGGGAAAGGCAGGAGAGTGGTAAAGTACTGTTTTCTCTAAGTCTGAAGGCTGCCCACACTGTGCCTGTGTGCTGCAGCTTGCATCTTCGCCTTTGGGAAGCTGCCGCTCGCCGATTCTCCCGCAGGCGAAGAAGCGGCTTCTTCGCACACAGAGCATTGTGGCGAGCGCAGGGAGCTCCTGAGAGCGGTTTGTGCCGAAAGAAGCCCGGGACCGGCACTTAGCTTCGGAGAGCTGCGTATCTGCGTCTTCTGCGTGTCTTGCCGCTCTACACTCAGCCAAAAGCTTTTCCAGCATATCTTGCAAGGAGAAACTCTGCCAGGAAAGAAAACATCCAAAATCTTGTTCTAAAGCTTGCACGGAGGTCTGCAAAGAGTTTGGCAAGAATGAAAGGTAGTTGTCCAAAACTCGTTCTTTTCCAATAGAATAACCATGGAAAAGGCAGGAGAGTGGTAAAGTACTGTTTTCTCTAAGTCTGAAGGCTGCCCACCCTGTGCCTGTGTGCTGCAGCTTGCATCTTCGCCTTTGGGAAGCTGCCGCTCGCCGATTCTCCCGGAGGCGAAGAAGCGGCTTCTTCGCACACAGAGCATTGTGGCGAGCTCAGGGAGCTCCTGAGAGCGGTTTGTGCCGAAAGAAGCCCGGGACCGGCACTTAGCTTCGGAGAGCTGCGTATCTGCGTCTTCTGCGTGTCTTGCCGCTCTACACTCAGCCAAAAGCTTTTCCACCATATCTTGCAAGGAGAAACTCTGCCAGGAAAGAAAACATCCAAAATCTTGTTCTAAAGCTTGCACGGAGGTCTGCAAAGAGTTTGGCAAGAATGAAAGGTAGTTGTCCAAAACTCGTTCTCTTCCAATAGAATAACCATGGAAAAGGCAGGAGAGTGGTAAAGTACTGTTTTCTCTAAGTCTGAAGGCTGCCCACACTGTGCCTGTGTGCTGCAGCTTGCATCTTCGCCTTTGGGAAGCTGCCGCTCGCCGATTCTCCCGGAGGCGAAGAAGCGGCTTCTTCGCACACAGAGCATTGTGGCGAGCTCAGGGAGCTCCTGAGAGCGGTTTGTGCCGAAAGAAGACCGGGACCGGCACTTAGCTTCGGAGAGCTGCCTATCTGCGTCTTCTGCGTGTCTTGCCGCTCTACACTCAGCCAAAAGCTTTTCCACCATATCTTGCAAGGAGAAACTCTGCCAGGAAAGAAAACATCCAAAATCTTGTTCTAAAGCTTGCACGGAGGTCTGCAAAGAGTTTGGCAAGAATGAAAGGTAGTTGTCCAAAACTCGTTCTTTTCCAATAGAATAACCATGGAAAAGGCAGGAGAGTGGTAAAGTACTGTTTTCTCTAAGTCTGAAGGCTGCCCACCCTGTGCCTGTGTGCTGCAGCTTGCATCTTCGCCTTTGGGAAGCTGCCGCTCGCCGATTCTCCCGCAGGCGAAGAAGCGGCTTCTTCGCACACAGAGCATTGTGGCGAGCGCAGGGAGCTCCTGAGAGCGGTTTGTGCCGAAAGAAGCCCGGGACCGGCACTTAGCTTCGGAGAGCTGCGTATCTGCGTCTTCTGCGTGTCTTGCCGCTCTACACTCAGCAAAAAGCTTTTCCAGCATATCTTGCAAGGAGAAACTCTGCCAGGAAAGAAAACATCCAAAATCTTGTTCTAAAGCTTGCACGGAGGTCTGCAAAGAGTTTGGCAAGAATGAAAGGTAGTTGTCCAAAACTCGTTCTTTTCCAATAGAATAACCATGGAAAAGACAGGAGAGTGGTAAAGTACTGTTTTCTCTAAGTCTGAAGGCTGCCCACACTGTGCCTGTGTGCTGCAGCTTGCATCTTCGCCTTTGGGAAGCTGCCGCTCGCCGATTCTCCCGGAGGCGAAGAAGCGGCTTCTTCGCACACAGAGCATTGTGGCGAGCGCAGGGAGCTCCTGAGAGCGGTTTGTGCCGAAAGAAGCCCGGGACCGGCACTTAGCTTCGCAGAGCTGCGTATCTGCGTCTTCTGCGTGTCTTGCCGCTCTACACTCAGCCAAAAGCTTTTCCACCATATCTTGCAAGGAGAAACTCTGCCAGGAAAGAAAACATCCAAAATCTTGTTCTAAAGCTTGCACGGGGGTCTGCAAAGAGTTTGGCAAGAATGAAAGGTAGTTGTCCAAAACTCGTTCTTTTCCAATAGAATAACCATGGAAAAGGCAGGAGAGTGGTAAAGTACTGTTTTCTCTAAGTCTGAAGGCTGCCCACACTGTGCCTGTGTGCTGCAGCTTGCATCTTCGCCTTTGGGAAGCTGCCGCTCGCCGATTCTCCCGGAGGCGAAGAAGCGGCTTCTTCGCACACAGAGCATTGTGGCGAGCACAGGGAGCTCCTGAGAGCGGTTTGTGCCGAAAGAAGCCCGGGACCGGCACTTAGCTTCGGAGAGCTGCGTATCTGCGTCTTCTGCGTGTCTTGCCGCTCTACACTCAGCAAAACGCTTTTCCAGCATATCTTGCAAGGAGAAACTCTGCCAGGAAAGAAAACATCCAAAATCTTGTTCTAAAGCTTGCACGGAGGTCTGCAAAGAGTTTGGCAAGAATGAAAGGTAGTTGTCCAAAACTCGTTCTTTTCCAATAGAATAACCATGGAAAAGACAGGAGAGTGGTAAAGTACTGTTTTCTCTAAGTCTGAAGGCTGCCCACACTGTGCCTGTGTGCTGCAGCTTTCATCTTCGCCTTTGGGAAGCTGCCGCTCGCCGATTCTCCCGGAGGCGAAGAAGCGGCTTCTTCGCACACAGAGCATTGTGGCGAGCGCAGGGAGCTCCTGAGAGCGGTTTGTGCCGAAAGAAGCCCGGGACCGGCACTTAGCTTCGGAGAGCTGCGTATCTGCGTCTTCTGCGTGTCTTGCCGCTCTACACTCAGCCAAAAGCTTTTCCAGCATATCTTGCAAGGAGAAACTCTGCCAGGAAAGAAAACATCCAAAATCTTGTTCTAAAGCTTGCACGGAGGTCTGCAAAGAGTTTGGCAAGAATGAAAGGTAGTTGTCCAAAACTCGTTCTTTTCCAATAGAATAACCATGGAAAAGGCAGGAGAGTGGTAAAGTACTGTTTTCTCTAAGTCTGAAGGCTGCCCACCCTGTGCCTGTGTGCTGCAGCTTGCATCTTCGCCTTTGGGAAGCTGCCGCTCGCCGATTCTCCCGGAGGCGAAGAAGCGGCTTCTTCGCACACAGAGCATTGTGGCGAGCGCAGGGAGCTCCTGAGAGCGGTTTGTGCCGAAAGAAGCCCGGGACCGGCACTTAGCTTCGGAGAGCTGCGTATCTGCGTCTTCTGCGTGTCTTGCCGCTCTACACTCAGCAAAAAGCTTTTCCACCATATCTTGCAAGGAGAAACTCTGCCAGGAAAGAAAACATCCAAAATCTTGTTCTAAAGCTTGCACGGAGGTCTGCAAAGAGTTTGGCAAGAATGAAAGGTAGTTGTCCAAAACTCGTTCTTTTCCAATAGAATAACCATGGAAAAGGCAGGAGAGTGGTAAAGTACTGTTTTCTCTAAGTCTGAAGGCTGCCCACCCTGTGCCTGTGTGCTGCAGCTTGCATCTTCGCCTTTGGGAAGCTGCCGCTCGCCGGTTCTCCCGGAGGCGAAGAAGCGGCTTCTTCGCACACAGAGCATTGTGGCGAGCGCAGGGAGCTCCTGAGAGCGGTTTGTGCCGAAAGAAGCCCGGGACCGGCACTTAGCTTCGGAGAGCTGTGTATGTGCGTCTTCTGCGTGTCTTGCCGCTCTACACTCAGCAAAAAGCTTTTCCAGCATATCTTGCAAGGAGAAACTCTGCCAGGAAAGAAAACATCCAAAATCTTGTTCTAAAGCTTGCACGGAGGTCTGCAAAGAGTTTGGCAAGAATGAAAGGTAGTTGTCCAAAACTCGTTCTTTTCCAATAGAATAACCATGGAAAAGGCAGGAGAGTGGTAAAGTACTGTTTTCTCTAAGTCTGAAGGCTGCCCACCCTGTGCCTGTGTGCTGCAGCTTGCATCTTCGCCTTTGGGAAGCTGCCGCTCGCCGATTCTCCCGCAGGCGAAGAAGCGGCTTCTTCGCACACAGAGCATTGTGGCGAGCGCAGGGAGCTCCTGAGAGCGGTTTGTGCCGAAAGAAGCCCGGGACCGGCACTTAGCTTCGGAGAGCTGCGTATCTGCGTCTTCTGCGTGTCTTGCCGCTCTACACTCAGCAAAACGCTTTTCCAGCATATCTTGCAAGGAGAAACTCTGCCAGGAAAGAAAACATCCAAAATCTTGTTCTAAAGCTTGCACGCAGGTCTGCAAAGAGTTTGGCAAGAATGAAAGGTAGTTGTCCAAAACTCGTTCTTTTCCAATAGAATAACCATGGAAAAGGCAGGAGAGTGGTCAAGTACTGTTTTCTCTAAGTCTGAAGGCTGCCCACACTGTGCCTGTGTGCTGCAGCTTGCATCTTCGCCTTTGGGAAGCTGCCGCTCGCCGATTCTCCCGGAGGCGAAGAAGCGGCTTCTTCGCACACAGAGCATTGTGGCGAGCGCAGGGAGCTCCTGAGAGCGGTTTGTGCCGAAAGAAGCCCGGGACCGGCACTTAGCTTCGGAGAGCTGCGTATCTGCGTCTTCTGCGTGTCTTGCCGCTCTACACTCAGCCAAAAGCTTTTCCACCATATCTTGCAAGGAGAAACTCTGCCAGGAAAGAAAACATCCAAAATCTTGTTCTAAAGCTTGCACGGAGGTCTGCAAAGAGTTTGGCAAGAATGAAAGGTAGTTGTCCAAAACTCGTTCTTTTCCAATAGAATAACCATGGAAAAGACAGGAGAGTGGTAAAGTACTGTTTTCTCTAAGTCTGAAGGCTGCCCACACTGTGCCTGTGTGCTGCAGCTTGCATCTTCGCCTTTGGGAAGCTGCCGCTCGCCGATTCTCCCGGAGGCGAAGAAGCGGCTTCTTCGCACACAGAGCATTGTGGCGAGCGCAGGGAGCTCCTGAGAGCGGTTTGTGCCGAAAGAAGCCCGGGACCGGCACTTAGCTTCGGAGAGCTGCGTATCTGCGTCTTCTGCGTGTCTTGCCGCTCTACACTCAGCCAAAAGCTTTTCCACCATATCTTGCAAGGAGAAACTCTGCCAGGAAAGAAAACATCCAAAATCTTGTTCTAAAGCTTGCACGGAGGTCTGCAAAGAGTTTGGCAAGAATGAAAGGTAGTTGTCCAAAACTCGTTCTCTTCCAATAGAATAACCATGGAAAAGGCAGGAGAGTGGTAAAGTACTGTTTTCTCTAAGTCTGAAGGCTGCCCACCCTGTGCCTGTGTGCTGCAGCTTGCATCTTCGCCTTTGGGAAGCTGCCGCTCGCCGATTCTCCCGGAGGCGAAGAAGCGGCTTCTTCGCACACAGAGCATTGTGGCGAGCGCAGGGAGCTCCTGAGAGCGGTTTGTGCCGAAAGAAGCCCGGGACCGGCACTTAGCTTCGGAGAGCTGCGTATCTGCGTCTTCTGCGTGTCTTGCCGCTCTACACTCAGCAAAAAGCTTTTCCAGCATATCTTGCAAGGAGAAACTCTGCCAGGAAAGAAAACATCCAAAATCTTGTTCTAAAGCTTGCACGCAGGTCTGCAAAGAGTTTGGCAAGAATGAAAGGTAGTTGTCCAAAACTCGTTCTCTTCCAATAGAATAACCATGGAAAAGGCAGGAGAGTGGTAAAGTACTGTTTTCTCTAAGTCTGAAGGCTGCCCACCCTGTGCCTGTGTGCTGCAGCTTGCATCTTCGCCTTTGGGAAGCTGCCGCTCGCCGATTCTCCCGCAGGCGAAGAAGCGGCTTCTTCGCACACAGAGCATTGTGGCGAGCGCAGGGAGCTCCTGAGAGCGGTTTGTGCCGAAAGAAGCCCGGGACCGGCACTTAGCTTCGGAGAGCTGCGTATCTGCGTCTTCTGCGTGTCTTGCCGCTCTACACTCAGCAAAACGCTTTTCCAGCATATCTTGCAAGGAGAAACTCTGCCAGGAAAGAAAACATCCAAAATCTTGTTCTAAAGCTTGCACGGAGGTCTGCAAAGAGTTTGGCAAGAATGAAAGGTAGTTGTCCAAAACTCGTTCTTTTCCAATAGAATAACCATGGAAAAGGCAGGAGAGTGGTAAAGTACTGTTTTCTCGAAGTCTGAAGGCTGCCCACCCTGTGCCTGTGTGCTGCAGCTTGCATCTTCGCCTTTGGGAAGCTGCCGCTCGCCGATTCTCCCGCAGGCGAAGAAGCGGCTTCTTCGCACACAGAGCATTGTGGCGAGCGCAGGGAGCTCCTGAGAGCGGTTTGTGCCGAAAGAAGCCCGGGACCGGCACTTAGCTTCGGAGAGCTGCGTATCTGCGTCTTCTGCGTGTCTTGCCGCTCTACACTCAGCAAAAAGCTTTTCCACCATATCTTGCAAGGAGAAACTCTGCCAGGAAAGAAAACATCCAAAATCTTGTTCTAAAGCTTGCACGGAGGTCTGCAAAGAGTTTGGCAAGAATGAAAGGTAGTTGTCCAAAACTCGTTCTTTTCCAATAGAATAACCATGGAAAAGGCAGGAGAGTGGTAAAATACTGTTTTCTCTAAGTCTGAAGGCTGCCCACACTGTGCCTGTGTGCTGCAGCTTGCATCTTCGCCTTTGGGAAGCTGCCGCTCGCCGATTCTCCCGGAGGCGAAGAAGCGGCTTCTTCGCACACAGAGCATTGTGGCGAGCGCAGGGAGCTCCTGAGAGCGGTTTGTGCCGAAAGAAGCCCGGGACCGGCACTTAGCTTCGGAGAGCTGCGTATCTGCGTCTTCTGCGTGTCTTGCCGCTCTACACTCAGCAAAACGCTTTTCCAGCATATCTTGCAAGGAGAAACTCTGCCAGGAAAGAAAACATCCAAAATCTTGTTCTAAAGCTTGCACGCAGGTCTGCAAAGAGTTTGGCAAGAATGAAAGGTAGTTGTCCAAAACTCGTTCTTTTCCAATAGAATAACCATGGAAAAGGCAGGAGAGTGGTCAAGTACTGTTTTCTCTAAGTCTGAAGGCTGCCCACACTGTGCCTGTGTGCTGCAGCTTGCATCTTCGCCTTTGGGAAGCTGCCGCTCGCCGATTCTCCCGGAGGCGAAGAAGCGGCTTCTTCGCACACAGAGCATTGTGGCGAGCGCAGGGAGCTCCTGAGAGCGGTTTGTGCCGAAAGAAGCCCGGGACCGGCACTTAGCTTCGGAGAGCTGCGTATCTGCGTCTTCTGCGTGTCTTGCCGCTCTACACTCAGCCAAAAGCTTTTCCACCATATCTTGCAAGGAGAAACTCTGCCAGGAAAGAAAACATCCAAAATCTTGTTCTAAAGCTTGCACGGAGGTCTGCAAAGAGTTTGGCAAGAATGAAAGGTAGTTGTCCAAAACTCGTTCTTTTCCAATAGAATAACCATGGAAAAGACAGGAGAGTGGTAAAGTACTGTTTTCTCTAAGTCTGAAGGCTGCCCACACTGTGCCTGTGTGCTGCAGCTTGCATCTTCGCCTTTGGGAAGCTGCCGCTCGCCGATTCTCCCGGAGGCGAAGAAGCGGCTTCTTCGCACACAGAGCATTGTGGCGAGCGCAGGGAGCTCCTGAGAGCGGTTTGTGCCGAAAGAAGCCCGGGACCGGCACTTAGCTTCGGAGAGCTGCGTATCTGCGTCTTCTGCGTGTCTTGCCGCTCTACACTCAGCAAAAAGCTTTTCCACCATATCTTGCAAGGAGAAACTCTGCCAGGAAAGAAAACATCCAAAATCTTGTTCTAAAGCTTGCACGGAGGTCTGCAAAGAGTTTGGCAAGAATGAAAGGTAGTTGTCCAAAACTCGTTCTCTTCCAATAGAATAACCATGGAAAAGGCAGGAGAGTGGTAAAGTACTGTTTTCTCTAAGTCTGAAGGCTGCCCACCCTGTGCCTGTGTGCTGCAGCTTGCATCTTCGCCTTTGGGAAGCTGCCGCTCGCCGATTCTCCCGGAGGCGAAGAAGCGGCTTCTTCGCACACAGAGCATTGTGGCGAGCGCAGGGAGCTCCTGAGAGCGGTTTGTGCCGAAAGAAGCCCGGGACCGGCACTTAGCTTCGGAGAGCTGCGTATCTGCGTCTTCTGCGTGTCTTGCCGCTCTACACTCAGCAAAAAGCTTTTCCAGCATATCTTGCAAGGAGAAACTCTGCCAGGAAAGAAAACATCCAAAATCTTGTTCTAAAGCTTGCACGCAGGTCTGCAAAGAGTTTGGCAAGAATGAAAGGTAGTTGTCCAAAACTCGTTCTCTTCCAATAGAATAACCATGGAAAAGGCAGGAGAGTGGTAAAGTACTGTTTTCTCTAAGTCTGAAGGCTGCCCACCCTGTGCCTGTGTGCTGCAGCTTGCATCTTCGCCTTTGGGAAGCTGCCGCTCGCCGATTCTCCCGCAGGCGAAGAAGCGGCTTCTTCGCACACAGAGCATTGTGGCGAGCGCAGGGAGCTCCTGAGAGCGGTTTGTGCCGAAAGAAGCCCGGGACCGGCACTTAGCTTCGGAGAGCTGCGTATCTGCGTCTTCTGCGTGTCTTGCCGCTCTACACTCAGCAAAACGCTTTTCCAGCATATCTTGCAAGGAGAAACTCTGCCAGGAAAGAAAACATCCAAAATCTTGTTCTAAAGCTTGCACGGAGGTCTGCAAAGAGTTTGGCAAGAATGAAAGGTAGTTGTCCAAAACTCGTTCTTTTCCAATAGAATAACCATGGAAAAGGCAGGAGAGTGGTAAAGTACTGTTTTCTCGAAGTCTGAAGGCTGCCCACCCTGTGCCTGTGTGCTGCAGCTTGCATCTTCGCCTTTGGGAAGCTGCCGCTCGCCGATTCTCCCGCAGGCGAAGAAGCGGCTTCTTCGCACACAGAGCATTGTGGCGAGCGCAGGGAGCTCCTGAGAGCGGTTTGTGCCGAAAGAAGCCCGGGACCGGCACTTAGCTTCGGAGAGCTGCGTATCTGCGTCTTCTGCGTGTCTTGCCGCTCTACACTCAGCAAAAAGCTTTTCCACCATATCTTGCAAGGAGAAACTCTGCCAGGAAAGAAAACATCCAAAATCTTGTTCTAAAGCTTGCACGGAGGTCTGCAAAGAGTTTGGCAAGAATGAAAGGTAGTTGTCCAAAACTCGTTCTTTTCCAATAGAATAACCATGGAAAAGGCAGGAGAGTGGTAAAATACTGTTTTCTCTAAGTCTGAAGGCTGCCCACACTGTGCCTGTGTGCTGCAGCTTGCATCTTCGCCTTTGGGAAGCTGCCGCTCCCCGATTCTCCCGGAGGCGAAGAAGCGGCTTCTTCGCACACAGAGCATTGTGGCGAGCGCAGGGAGCTCCTGAGAGCGGTTTGTGCCGAAAGAAGCCCGGGACCGGCACTTAGCTTCGGAGAGCTGCGTATCTGCGTCTTCTGCGTGTTTTGCCGCTCTACACTCAGCCAAAAGCTTTTCCACCATATCTTGCAAGGAGAAACTCTGCCAGGAAAGAAAACATCCAAAATCTTGTTCTAAAGCTTGCACGGGGGTCTGCAAAGAGTTTGGCAAGAATGAAAGGTAGTTGTCCAAAACTCGTTCTTTTCCAATAGAATAACCATGGAAAAGGCAGGAGAGTGGTAAAGTACTGTTTTCTCTAAGTCTGAAGGCTGCCCACACTGTGCCTGTGTGCTGCAGCTTGCATCTTCGCCTTTGGGAAGCTGCCGCTCGCCGATTCTCCCGCAGGCGAAGAAGCGGCTTCTTCGCACACAGAGCATTGTGGCGAGCGCAGGGAGCTCCTGAGAGCGGTTTGTGCCGAAAGAAGCCCGGGACCGGCACTTAGCTTCGGAGAGCTGCGTATCTGCGTCTTCTGCGTGTCTTGCCGCTCTACACTCAGCCAAAAGCTTTTCCAGCATATCTTGCAAGGAAAAACTCTGCCAGGAAAGAAAACATCCAAAATCTTGTTCTAAAGCTTGCACGGAAGTCTGCAAAGAGTTTGGCAAGAATGAAAGGTAGTTGTCCAAAACTCGTTCTTTTCCAATAGAATAACCATGGAAAAGACAGGAGAGTGGTAAAATACTGTTTTCTCTAAGTCTGAAGGCTGCCCACACTGTGCCTGTGTGCTGCAGCTTGCATCTTCGCCTTTGGGAAGCTGCCGCTCGCCGATTCTCCCGGAGGCGAAGAAGCGGCTTCTTCGCACACAGAGCATTGTGGCGAGCGCAGGAGCTCCTGAGAGCGGTTTGTGCCGAAAGAAGCCCGGGACCGGCACTTAGCTTCGGAGAGCTGCGTATCTGGGTCTTCTGCGTGTTTTGCCGCTCTACACTCAGCAAAAAGCTTTTCCACCATATCTTGCAAGGAGAAACTCTGCCAGGAAAGAAAACATCCAAAATCTTGTTCTAAAGCTTGCACGGGGGTCTGCAAAGAGTTTGGCAAGAATGAAAGGTAGTTGTCCAAAACTCGTTCTTTTCCAATAGAATAACCATGGAAAAGGCAGGAGAGTGGTAAAGTACTGTTTTCTCTAAGTCTGAAGGCTGCCCACACTGTGCCTGTGTGCTGCAGCTTGCATCTTCGCCTTTGGGAAGCTGCCGCTCGCCGATTCTCCCGGAGGCGAAGAAGCGGCTTCTTCGCACACAGAGCATTGTGGCGAGCGCAGGGAGCTCCTGAGAGCGGTTTGTGCCGAAAGAAGCCCGGGACCGGCACTTAGCTTCGGAGAGCTGCGTATCTGCGTCTTCTGCGTGTCTTGCCGCTCTACACTCAGCCAAAAGCTTTTCCAGCATATCTTGCAAGGAAAAACTCTGCCAGGAAAGAAAACATCCAAAATCTTGTTCTAAAGCTTGCACGGAGGTCTGCAAAGAGTTTGGCAAGAATGAAAGGTAGTTGTCCAAAACTCGTTCTTTTCCAATAGAATAACCATGGAAAAGGCAGGAGAGTGGTAAAGTACTGTTTTCTCTAAGTCTGAAGGCTGCCCACACTGTGCCTGTGTGCTGCAGCTTGCATCTTCGCCTTTGGGAAGCTGCCGCTCGCCGATTCTCCCGGAGGCGAAGAAGCGGCTTCTTCGCACACAGAGCATTGTGGCGAGCGCAGGGAGCTCCTGAGAGCGGTTTGTGCCGAAAGAAGCCCGGGACCGGCACTTAGCTTCGGAGAGCTGCGTATCTGCGTCTTCTGCGTGTCTTGCCGCTCTACACTCAGCCAAAAGCTTTTCCACCATATCTTGCAAGGAGAAACTCTGCCAGGAAAGAAAACATCCAAAATCTTGTTCTAAAGCTTGCACGGAGGTCTGCAAAGAGTTTGGCAAGAATGAAAGGTAGTTGTCCAAAACTCGTTCTTTTCCAATAGAATAACCATGGAAAAGGCAGGAGAGTGGTAAAGTACTGTTTTCTCTAAGTCTGAAGGCTGCCCACCCTGTGCCTGTGTGCTGCAGCTTGCATCTTCGCCTTTGGGAAGCTGCCGCTCGCCGATTCTCCCGGAGGCGAAGAAGCGGCTTCTTCGCACACAGAGCATTGTGGCGAGCGCAGGGAGCTCCTGAGAGCGGTTTGTGCCGAAAGAAGCCCGGGACCGGCACATAGCTTCGGAGAGCTGCCTATCTGCGTCTTCTGCGTGTCTTGCCGCTCTACACTCAGCAAAAAGCTTTTCCAGCATATCTTGCAAGGAGAAACTCTGCCAGGAAAGAAAACATCCAAAATCTTGTTCTAAAGCTTGCACGGAGGTCTGCAAAGAGTTTGGCAAGAATGAAAGGTAGTTGTCCAAATCTCGTTCTTTTCCAATAGAATAACCATGGAAAAGGCAGGAGAGTGGTAAAGTACTGTTTTCTCTAAGTCTGAAGGCTGCCCACACTGTGCCTGTGTGCTGCAGCTTGCATCTTCGCCTTTGGGAAGCTGCCGCTCGCCGATTCTCCCGGAGGCGAAGAAGCGGCTTCTTCGCACACAGAGCATTGTGGCGAGCGCAGGGAGCTCCTGAGAGCGGTTTGTGCCGAAAGAAGCCCGGGACCGGCACTTAGCTTCGGAGAGCTGCGTATCTGCGTCTTCTGCGTGTCTTGCCGCTCTACACTCAGCAAAAAGCTTTTCCAGCATATCTTGCAAGGAGAAACTCTGCCAGGAAAGAAAACATCCAAAATCTTGTTCTAAAGCTTGCACGGAGGTCTGCAAAGAGTTTGGCAAGAATGAAAGGTAGTTGTCCAAAACTCGTTCTCTTCCAATAGAATAACCATGGAAAAGGCAGGAGAGTGGTAAAGTACTGTTTTCTCTAAGTCTGAAGGCTGCCCACACTGTGCCTGTGTGCTGCAGCTTGCATCTTCGCCTTTGGGAAGCTGCTGCTCGCCGATTCTCCCGGAGGCGAAGAAGCGGCTTCTTCGCACACAGAGCATTGTGGCGAGCGCAGGGAGCTCCTGAGAGCGGTTTGTGCCGAAAGAAGCCCGGGACCGGCACTTAGCTTCGGAGAGCTGCCTATCTGCGTCTTCTGCGTGTCTTGCCGCTCTACACTCAGCCAAAAGCTTTTCCACCATATCTTGCAAGGAGAAACTCTGCCAGGAAAGAAAACATCCAAAATCTTGTTCTAAAGCTTGCACGGAGGTCTGCAAAGAGTTTGGCAAGAATGAAAGGTAGTTGTCCAAAACTCGTTCTTTTCCAATAGAATAACCATGGAAAAGGCAGGAGAGTGGTAAAGTACTGTTTTCTCTAAGTCTGAAGGCTGCCCACCCTGTGCCTGTGTGCTGCAGCTTGCATCTTCGCCTTTGGGAAGCTGCCGCTCGCCGGTTCTCCCGGAGGCGAAGAAGCGGCTTCTTCGCACACAGAGCATTGTGGCGAGCGCAGGGAGCTCCTGAGAGCGGTTTGTGCCGAAAGAAGCCCGGGACCGGCACTTAGCTTCGGAGAGCTGCGTATCTGCGTCTTCTGCGTGTCTTGCCGCTCTACACTCAGCAAAAAGCTTTTCCACCATATCTTGCAAGGAGAAACTCTGCCAGGAAAGAAAACATCCAAAATCTTGTTCTAAAGCTTGCACGCAGGTCTGCAAAGAGTTTGGCAAGAATGAAAGGTAGTTGTCCAAAACTCGTTCTTTTCCAATAGAATAACCATGGAAAAGGCAGGAGAGTGGTAAAGTACTGTTTTCTCTAAGTCTGAAGGCTGCCCACCCTGTGCCTGTGTGCTGCAGCTTGCATCTTCGCCTTTGGGAAGCTGCCGCTCGCCGATTCTCCCGGAGGCGAAGAAGCGGCTTCTTCGCACACAGAGCATTGTGGCGAGCGCAGGGAGCTCCTGAGAACGGTTTGTGCCGAAAGAAGCCCGGGACCGGCACTTAGCTTCGGAGAGCTGCGTATCTGCGTCTTCTGCGTGTCTTGCCGCTCTACACTCAGCAAAAAGGTTTTCCACCATATCTTGCAAGGAGAAACTCTGCCAGGAAAGAAAACATCCAAAATCTTGTTCTAAAGCTTGCACGCAGGTCTGCAAAGAGTTTGGCAAGAATGAAAGGTAGTTGTCCAAAACTCGTTCTTTTCCAATAGAATAACCATGGAAAAGGCAGGAGAGTGGTAAAGTACTGTTTTCTCTAAGTCTGAAGGCTGCCCACACTGTGCCTGTGTGCTGCAGCTTGCATCTTCGCCTTTGGGAAGCTGCCGCTCGCCGATTCTCCCGGAGGCGAAGAAGCGGCTTCTTCGCACACAGAGCATTGTGGCGAGCTCAGGGAGCTCCTGAGAGCGGTTTGTGCCGAAAGAAGACCGGGACCGGCACTTAGCTTCGGAGAGCTGCGTATCTGCGTCTTCTGCGTGTCTTGCCGCTCTACACTCAGCAAAAAGCTTTTCCACCATATCTTGCAAGGAGAAACTCTGCCAGGAAAGAAAACATCCAAAATCTTGTTCTAAAGCTTGCACGGGGGTCTGCAAAGAGTTTGGCAAGAATGAAAGGTAGTTGTCCAAAACTCGTTCTTTTCCAATAGAATAACCATGGAAAAGGCAGGAGAGTGGTAAAGTACTGTTTTCTCTAAGTCTGAAGGCTGCCCACACTGTGCCTGTGTGCTGCAGCTTGCATCTTCGCCTTTGGGAAGCTGCCGCTCGCCGATTCTCCCGCAGGCGAAGAAGCGGCTTCTTCGCACACAGAGCATTGTGGCGAGCGCAGGGAGCTCCTGAGAGCGGTTTGTGCCGAAAGAAGCCCGGGACCGGCACTTAGCTTCGGAGAGCTGCGTATCTGCGTCTTCTGCGTGTCTTGCCGCTCTACACTCAGCCAAAAGCTTTTCCAGCATATCTTGCAAGGAGAAACTCTGCCAGGAAAGAAAACATCCAAAATCTTGTTCTAAAGCTTGCACGGAAGTCTGCAAAGAGTTTGGCAAGAATGAAAGGTAGTTGTCCAAAACTCGTTCTTTTCCAATAGAATAACCATGGAAAAGACAGGAGAGTGGTAAAATACTGTTTTCTCTAAGTCTGAAGGCTGCCCACACTGTGCCTGTGTGCTGCAGCTTGCATCTTCGCCTTTGGGAAGCTGCCGCTCGCCGATTCTCCCGCAGGCGAAGAAGCGGCTTCTTCGCACACAGAGCATTGTGGCGAGCGCAGGGAGCTCCTGAGAGCGGTTTGTGCCGAAAGAAGCCAGGGACCGGCACTTAGCTTCGGAGAGCTGCGTATCTGCGTCTTCTGCGTGTCTTGCGGCTCGACACTCAGCAAAAAGCTTTTCCACCATATCTTGCAAGGAGAAACTCTGCCAGGAAAGAAAACATCCAAAATCTTGTTCTAAAGCTTGCACGGGGGTCTGCAAAGAGTTTGGCAAGAATGAAAGGTAGTTGTCCAAAACTCGTTCTTTTCCAATAGAATAACCATGGAAAAGGCAGGAGAGTGGTAAAGTACTGTTTTCTCTAAGTCTGAAGGCTGCCCACACTGTGCCTGTGTGCTGCAGCTTGCATCTTCGCCTTTGGGAAGCTGCCGCTCGCCGATTCTCCCGGAGGCGAAGAAGCGGCTTCTTCGCACACAGAGCATTGTGGCGAGCGCAGGGAGCTCCTGAGAGCGGTTTGTGCCGAAAGAAGCCCGGGACCGGCACTTAGCTTCGGAGAGCTGCGTATCTGCGTCTTCTGCGTGTCTTGCCGCTCTACACTCAGCAAAAAGCTTTTCCACCATATCTTGCAAGGAGAAACTCTGCCAGGAAAGAAAACATCCAAAATCTTGTTCTAAAGCTTGCACGGAGGTCTGCAAAGAGTTTGGCAAGAATGAAAGGTAGTTGTCCAAAACTCGTTCTTTTCCAATAGAATAACCATGGAAAAGGCAGGAGAGTGGTAAAGTACTGTTTTCTCTAAGTCTGAAGGCTGCCCACACTGTGCCTGTGTGCTGCAGCTTGCATCTTCGCCTTTGGGAAGCTGCCGCTCGCCGATTCTCCCGGAGGCGAAGAAGCGGCTTCTTCGCACACAGAGCATTGTGGCGAGCGCAGGGAGCTCCTGAGAGCGGTTTGTGCCGAAAGAAGCCCGGG